>NC_034419.1:2107679-2178419 GCF_002078875.1 Numida meleagris | reverse complement strand
AGGGGATGGGGGTCGGGGGGGACCCAGGCGTGGGGCGAGCCGCTTTCGGGCCGGGCAGCGCTGCTCCGGCCGGCGGCAGCCCTAGCGGCCCTCCCTGTGTGCCTTCCTTCCGCAGAGGCTGCGTGCGGCGAGGAGCCCTCGGAGCGCGGCGGTGCCATGAGAGCGGCATGGTGAGGGAGCGGCGTGCGGGGCGAGCTGCGGGCCCGGGGCTCCTCCCGCCGGGCCGGCGCTGCCCCGGTGTGCTCGGGGCTCTGCAGGCCGCGAGCGTGAGCAGCCGCCGTGCCCGGGTGTGCTTGCCCCCGTGTGTGAGCGTGGCTGGGGTGGGCTCGGTTTTGAATACGAGCTGCTGCCGGGCTCGGTGCCCCTCCATCTTAGAGCTCTGAATCAGCAAAGCCCCCATTTTTCTTTCCAGCAAGGTGCTTCAGTATGTGCTGCTTTTGTCATTTCAGCCCATCCTGCTGTGTTTCTGCTTTCCTCCCCTCAGATCCGTCTGTCTCAGCTCGATATTTCGAGCTTTCACAGCTGAATCCCAGGACTGACCTTTGCTAACGGAGCGCTGTATAATGCCATAGTGGTGTGGGCTTGGGTCTTTGGCTGATCCGTGTTAAGTTGGCTGGTAGCTTGTCTAACAAAGAACCGTACTGTAATGTCTTGTACAAAGTCTTTATCTGTGGAACCGATGTGTCTGACCTGGTGACTGATCTGCGTGCTTACAGTCAGGGCTTCAAAGTGGAAAAATACTGTATTCTGGATGTACATTGCTGGGCTAAGGCACTGGACGAGCTACCTTTTTCCTGAAAACCAGACAGAAGCTTGCAAGTGTTTTAGAATTAGATGCATCATTTATTTGGTGTCATCACCGTTAACCTAAATAGGTCTGCTGTGAGACATCTTAATCCTATATAACAGTTCCTTGTCGCTAAGGTTGAGAAGTGTTTCCCCGTGTCTGGGTTAGCTTAGCACTGTCCTAAGGTAAGTGCTCTATTTTAGAGCTGGAAGCAGTGATGCACTTTGAAAAGATTAAGTGTGAACTCATTATGTACCAAGATAACACTGGGCTGATGTATCAACTACATGAAACTCTTGTTTTCCGTCTTTTTAATTCTCCTGTTGCTGAGCTTTCATCCAATAGTGTTAGGAAGTGTTTTGTTCTTATCCCAACTTTTTTTAGCACAACTGTTTCCAGATGTTTGAATGAACAGCCTGTTCCATTCTGGTTAGAGCCGTCAGGCTGATTTAACCTGATGTTTTCATTGCCCCTGCTTCCTGTCTAATAAGGACTTCAGGGGGAACATGGGAAGTGAGCTTTGGCTCCCTGAGGCAGAACTCAATGAATATGGTGTCATAACTGCAGGAATGTCTGAAGACCACAAGAGTGGGAAAGGTAGGGTCCTCTTCTGAGCACTGCATGTGTTTTCCCTTGGGTAATTGATACTCTGGTTATCCAGCAAGTCTGTCATGGCAGTTTTGTGTGTTTTTGACGTTGAAAAAGAGCAAATGAGCATGAATTACTGGTGAGATAAGAGAGGTTTCTAGGATCCGCTTCTAGTCACTGGGAATTTCATTGTGCCACCTTCTCCAGTTGCTTTGAGCTCATATAATTAAAGTCTGTAGCCAACAGGAAGGTCAGGCCCTCTCCCTGCTGACAGCTGAGTGTTTGTGCCTTACCAGTTTGATTGGGGAGCTGAAGCTGAGGACACTCACCTTGACCATACTTCTTTCCTCCTGCTTTTGTGAGTAGTGGCATCCTCTGCTTCATCATAAGGATGACAGTATTGGGCACATCCTTATTTTCAAAATATTCTGGAAGGCAACATCAAAAATGTGCTATGGGGGATCCCCCCTCTAATGACAGATTGTACAAGACAACAGAATTGCAAGTTATTCTGTTTCCACTGGCAGTGTTGAGAAGTCAAGGTTAAATTAGCAAGCGCTCAGGTCAAAAAATGCCCAGGCTGAAGTTGTACCTGCAGCCTTAACCGGTTAATTAGCCTCCTTGACAAGCATTACAATTTGTTCTTAATCGTGCAGTTACATGCTATTCTTGTCCGTGCTAAGCTTCCTAGTGTTTTCTTTTCTCGTTCCCTCACCCACATATGGCACTTATTAAATTTATCAGCCTCTGAAAACGTGACCTTGTGAAGCCTGATGAGCAGGAGGTGGCGAGCCCTGCCCAGGCTGGGAGCTGGTTGTTGACCATCTGCTTACAGGACACAGCCTCTTGCTTAAATAGATCACCAGATGCTTGTGTAGATTTTGATGGCGTTTTAGATGTCAGTTGTTAGTTCATTTCTCTGTTTCTCAAGGTTGCTGTGGAACTGGTGAGTGGGTTATGAGGTGGAGCATGCAGTCTTGTGGATTGTGTTTGAGTAAGAAGCATAGGTGTTCAGTCTGAAGTTGAATATCTACAGCCTTTACTCTTGAGCAGGTATATTTCTTGCATCTGTGGCTGAAGCCGTAGAATATCTGATGAAGACTTTGTTTGGGCCATTACTCAGGCACTGTGTTGTAACCCAGGCATTTCACTCATTCCTATCAGATTCCCCCAGTCCATCCACCATCAGTTGGCTTTAGCATGGCTGAGATGTGCGGCACAGTTAAGTGCTGATGCTGGGCTGCAGAGTCCTGGAAGGCTGCAGGTTAGTGCTGGCTGGAAGCTGCAGCCTGACTGTTATTTTCTTCTTTTGGCAATGTCACTCCAGTTGTGGTGCTAGGCAGGGTGTAGGTTTGAACTTGACCTGTGATGTTGGTGTGTGGCAGTTCAGAAGAGCCCTTACTCTGTGCCTGTACAGTATGACTTGGCCAAAAGGAATTTGTGTAATTTCTGACTTCTCAGTCTTGGAGAAAGAACGAATCAAAAACCAGGCTACTAAATACAAGGGGTTCCCTAGTGAGCTGAGATGGGTGAGCTACAGGAAGGAGTGAAAGGAACGAAGAAGATGCGACAGAAACTTCTGCAAGAATCATGTTGACTGTTTACATGACTTGTTGTAAACTGAAGGAACCCTTCAGATGTGCAGAGGAGCAGCTGGCAGCCTCCCTTTTGTATTCCTGGTGTGACAGGAATGCAGAGCAGGATGCTGGCAAGTGTTTAATCTCAGGTTTGTTGCTGCTGTCGTAAGGGTGGTGGGGGAGGAAGAGGAAGTGTCTGCATGGCTGCCTGGTTTCTGTTTTGCAGGCATTGCCTGTACACAGTGCTTTTGCTGTTCTGATGTGGCAGCAGCTGTTATTTTTGGCTTCCCCAGCATGCTGTTCGAGTAGATGCACTTTCTAATGGATGCAGTTCTTCTAATTGTCATGTTGGGGTGCTTGTGCTTCCTATGTAGTCCCGCTCAGGTGCTAATTACCCTGCAGATAGTGCTGAGGAGAAAGTTATTTGCCTTTTTATTCTCTATATGCATTCCGAGTGGCAGTAACTGTAAAACAGACATGCTTCTTTAAGCTATTATTTTGCATAACCCTTGTCAATGTATGGTCAATTTCACTTACAAGAAGGGATTTTATCCCATCCTCTTGGGGTAAGGGAATAAGATTTGTTATTAGGGGGTGCCTCTGCATCGTGACATCCACAGTACTGTTAACATTACTGCAGTTGTTCCTGTTTAAAAACAGCATGGGTGTAACTGCCCTAATTGTATTAGTAGAAGATCAGTGCCAACCAAATCTGATAAAAAGCAGTAAAGAAAGTTACGATATAATTTGCCTGTCATGGTGGGATGTTACTGCGTGTGGTTAAGAGCTCTGACAGATAAGCTGTGTCTGATTTAGCTTTTGTAGTTAGAAAGGTTATCTCCTCCACCAGCTGTCCTGCTTCTTTGCCAAAAGTTACCTCCCTGGTATTAGGAGCTGCAGCAGTTCCTGGTCAGCTGCCACCATTTAATGCATATTTTTTCTTCATTAATATCCATCGGAGTGCTGTGTTGTGAACCAGGCCAGATGAAGAGCACACGTGCACTCTCTTTTGCTTCGCCTGCTGGTTGGTAACTTTCAGCTGATGGTTGGAGGAGGCATTTGGGGGCAGTGGTCCCTATAAATTAATTAAAGAGCAGCTGTCAGAGCCTCAACAAGTATGTGAGAATATTTGCGTCCTGAAAGGAGCTTGGTTTGAATTCAGGTCCCAGCCTTGAAGGAGAGAGTGTGATCTCGTGTGTTCTGGATTGATGAAACAGGTGAAGATCTAAACAAAAGTGAAGTTAGTCCTTGCTAACTTGTTTCCATACAACATTTTGCAGGCTGACTTGCTTCTGGCATCCCATGCCCTCTTGGTTGTAAGAGGTTGGCTCCGTATTCCGGTGACTGTTCAACGGAGAGAGTTTGGGTAACATCTCTAAGGTAACTTTTCTGCTTTGCCCAGAACACAAATGCAGCCACATTAAATATCATGCAAAGAAAAATTAGTTGCTTGCTTTTTACTTTTTGTATTGTAATTGTATCTTTATAGTATATGTAGATACGGTTTGTGGGAAGTATGCTCTTTTCTTTAGAGGAAACTACAGGAACACCCAGTAAAAGCACTAAACTAGAGTGAAAAACTCACTATTTATTAACTTGTAATCAATTAAATGACAGTTCTTTGTAAGAAGAACTAAGTTGCCAGGATTTGGAAGCTAATTCTGTTACGCGTTAGCAACTCTGGCCATTTTGGTGGCTGAATTGCAGCTGAGTTACCTTAATGCTGATTTCAGGACTTGATTATTGTCTCTGTTTGT
Organism: Numida meleagris; assembly: GCF_002078875.1. NCBI lineage: Eukaryota > Metazoa > Chordata > Aves > Galliformes > Numididae > Numida > Numida meleagris. Next base: position 2,173,710 of record NC_034419.1, on the reverse strand, counting down.
TTGTTTTCCCTCTCCTTCCTATTTTGAGTTTAGCGTGGTGGAAGACAGTAGCTTGATCTGCTAGTCTCCCAGCTGAAAGGCTACTGCGTGCTCTTCTGAATTTGGAAGAAGCTCTAGCATACCTGCTGTCTTCAATTCTTTATCAACAAAGATATGACTCAGTACCACTGCTGTGTTATAGGCATCTGTTTGGCACCAGGCTTGACAGACCTCAGGAGACTGTGCTTTTAGATAGCGGTTGTGTTGCACAGATCCTTTCTTGGGTGAGGTCGTCTATGGGCTGTGGAACTTGTGCTCTTTGTTAGTTTGGAGTGCAGCATGTAACGACCCAGGATGCCAAACTCCACAACTACCTTCTTGAGATAGGGAGAGGAGTGTTACAGTGGCTCCTGTGCTGGAGATGCTCCTGTGTCCGTCACAGCTGACTTGCAGCAGATTTAGGTGCTGATTTAAAGATGAGCTGTTGTATAGCTCTTACATTCTGCTGTGACATCGCTCTTTTCCCTCCCTGTATTGTATGGTGAGTTGTATTTCCCCCTTCTTAAAACTGTCCATTTAAAAACAACACATCAGCTTTAATTCGGATTAGTTGCCCACTGTTGGTATCAAAGTGTTCTCAAGCATTTCAAAAAGTGAATTTAGGAATACTAGAAGGGCACATAAAGACAGGGTGAGGCTGTTTGTTCTGCATCCTTTGACAGCACTGTCTAAGCAGCTCGAGCATGTGTGAGGAGACGGGTGTGATCTCATTACAGCTAACAACAGGCGATAAGCAGCTTCGAGCACCAGAATCAGTGCTCCAGTGTCTGCAGATGTCAGGGAGTTATTTAAAGCAGGAAGGATTTGGGAGCGAGGCCTAGTGTGTCTTAGTGGCAGTAACAACCAAAGGACAGCTACAATGAAGACGCTGAAGCTATTGCAGAGTATGAAGTGTAACTGTTCCCTTGTGTTGTAGCATTGTGGATTGTGAGCAAAACTAGCGAAGGCCTGGAGCTTTGGAAGGCCCTCATGGTGCTTGCTTCCTAGCAGAAGGAATATTTCACTTTTCCAGACAGTGGTCTGCGTGTGAATGCCACATCAGGTTAATCACAATTAGGCAGGTTTGGCTATGATGAAATCTGGCTGTCTTCGAGATAATCATGGGTACTCTTACTTCTGAAAATACTGGGATGTTTTGCTTTGTTTCCTGTTTGGACTGGGTCTGGTGCTTTTTCTTAAGTGACATTTTCTTTGGGTACAAAGCTGCTTTATATAATTGAAGTCTTAATTTTTTTTTTTGCAGTTCTTACCATAAACACTGACCTGAATACACTTACTAAAATTTGAAGCTAAATCTGAATCAATAAGCATTATCAGGCATGTTTTAAACATCCTGTATGGAACTGAGAAAACCACTAACTGCTTCAGTCAGACTGAATAAATAGCATTGTTTTGTACCCTGTAAAATCTGGACAACTTTTACTCTTTATTCTTCAGGTACTGTGTAAAGTGATGTTTCCAGTAGTATCAGCACTGTTTTTTCCTGCACAAAACGACTATACTGTGTTAATTTATTCTTTTAGTGAAGTTAGAGTGTGTATTTTTGTTCCTATGCTGTTAATTAATCACAGTTATCACAGAATTGCAGGGGTTGGAAGGGACCTCATCATGTCCCCCATCCTCCCCCTGCAACCCCAAGCAGGTTTCCTAAACAATCTTTTTCTCTGTTTTAGTTCCTGTGGAAATAAACAGGAGATGCTACTTTTGGGGTGACCTACGTATATACATAGAGATGGTTCACTTTAATAGATGATGTCTGATGGTAGGTCAGCTTTAACAAATGACTACTTTTTTGGCTTTAGAATTCTGTTACTGAGTCAGCGGCCTCAGTTCTAACTGGTATTCCAGAAAGCCTGTTGGAAAGAGCTTTGAGCTCTGCTTGAGCAGCTTAACATCTAGATAAGGTACTGGAAATCTGTGACCTGTGGAGTGTCTATAAGAACTTGTTTCCAACTGCTACAGTGAATGGGAAGTTAAATATAGGCTTTGTTTACCTGATTACTTACTTTGAAAAGGAGTTCAGTTTGTGTTTCAGACCTTCAGAATGGAGCTGGCTGGTGTGCTAGGGTATTCTGAGATGCCTGCTGTCCAGTCTCAGCATATGGTGGAAGGAGAGAAATAACGAAGCTTGGAAGCATTAGAGGGCTCTTTTATTTAGAAAGAGCTTAAAAATGCAGTAGAAGGAATTGTGTTCAGTGATTGTTGCTTTGGCATCGAAGGGCACCCTTCCCCTTGGATCTTTCTTTCTGCAAAGCCCTTGTTGCTCTGGATCGCTGTGAAGAAAGCACCAAAGGATGGCAGTGCTATGATACTGCAGATGTTTTAAATGCCAAGTTTTGTTTTTTGCCCTTCAGAATGCGTAGCATCTCGCCAAGCTTGGAGCTGTGAACAGCCGCCCAATTTGTGTGTCTTCTGAGAAAATGCCCTCAGATTCAGATTGCCTTTCATTGTCGCTTAGGTGGCTGGGGGTGTCTGTTCATTCTTTGCCCTTTACCTTCCAAAGCACACTGCAGACCACAAAACAGCTCTAGAGGCCCTCTAACAGCTGTAAGGTTTTCAGGCTGAGTGACTGAGCATCTTGCAGATGATGCTGATCCCTAGCAGTGCACAGGATAACAGAAGGCCCAGATCAAAATCCCTTCCCTGACCCCGAGTTGTATTCTCTGTATGTTTTGTCACATTGGATTTCTATAATCGTCACTAGGAAAGTGAGAGTATCCTTGTATGAAATTCTCTTTAGCCTTGTAACCAGTTTCAAACTAAATCTACTACCTTAGCTTTAAGAGCCTTCAGATCTTACATATACTTTACTGAAATTAAGTACTAGCTTCAGTGCATGATTTTTGCCTAAAATATTTGCTATGACAGAATCTTTAGCTTATTTCTTATGCCCTAACTTGAAAAGTGAAATGTTGCACTTAATCCCTGTGTTTCCTTGGCGCCGTTTCCTTGCATGCAGTAAGGATGAGAAGAATTCAATAAGAATTCAGACTTTTTTTTTTCCTAGCATTGAGCTGAGTCTAACAAGAAAGTTGCTCAGACTTTTCTTTCCTTCTATTTTTTGTAGGTGGGTTCACCATACAAGAGAATGTACAATATATGATAGCATGCAGGCTTTTTAGTACTTTTACTTGGAAAACATAAGAATGAAGAGGTCTGAAGTTCAGAAGCTGTAGCTCAGCTCTTCTTGCCTGTGACCCTTAAGGGTCGTCTGCTTAGGAAAATTAAACTGATAACAAGGGGCGTGGATTTGCTATGTGATTATGCGGCTTTAAATCCCTGTGGACGTGCCTATAAGGTCATTTCTGCTACAAATGCTTGGGACAGCTGCATTAATCAACAGGTTCATCCTTGTCTGGTGCAGCTCTGCCACTGGAATCCCTTAGTGTAGATACAGTTACAATGAAGAGCCACCCTTTTGAAGTAAAGCTTGTTTTGCTGTGGGTATTGAGAGGGGGGGCACTGAAGCAGAGTAGCACATGGGCGACCAGCACTTACTTTCGAAGGAAATAAGCATTAGAAAAATACAGCCCCAATGTATGTCTTTTCCAATTTAATCAATTTTCATCAGCAATTTAAAAAAAAAAAAAGGGAGAGGAGTGGGGCATGATGGCAATCATCTGTCACTTGGTCTCATAAAAAGACTTTACCTCTCCCTGCAGACCTTGTTGTTTTTATTTCAGACTGGCTGTCCACTCAGCACAGCAGAGCAACCTGCAGTTCCCTTTTCTCCTGTGACAAGTGAAGCCGTACCCTGGGCACGGGTCGGGGTTACGGTGTGGAGCATGGTGTGTTCGGCTGCTTTGGACTTCTCTGCCTCCCTGACCTTATTCTGCTGCTGAACAAACCCCTGGGTTTTGTTTAGTGTTAGTGCCTAGCAGAAGGGAACTACTAGATAACAGCTGCTCCTTTTCTTTTGGCGCGGGACTTTGTTTACCAGGATGAAGTGAATTTGTTTGGTTAATCTTGCTTTTGTGCTCTTAAATCTTTCTGTGGAATTGATGTGCTTCTAGATTGTCCTCTTCTGTGTCTGCCATTTTGAGCAGAAATGTTGCTAAAGCATTTGATTATTTGGCTAAACACTACACTGCATTCACTTGAAAGCAGTGCTCTGATTTTAGCTTGTATTAGCATTCTCTGTTCAGTTGTTAATGGATTGGGGCAGAAAATTCCTGCAATCTTGAGAAGTTAACTATCAGGTAAGACTGAGTTGAACTGGAATGCAAGGAAATAAAATGATACTGGAAATAAAATGATCTCCTAACTGTGGTCTTTTCAAAAACAGTTTACTTGACTGTTCTGCTGTTCCTTTTTGAATTGCTGTTTGGCCAGTGACTAAAGTCTCCCAGGACCGAGTGGTTTGACTAAGGGTGCTGAAGCCTACAGTGGAAGCACCAACACCAGTAACCTACCCTGCTTCTCTTTGGTTGCATCTTGCTTACAGGTGATGGCTGGGCTCTTCACTGACCACCTTCCCACCTGACTACAGTGGGAAGGTGTAAGACTTCCTGTATTTCTCCTTGCTTCGAATGTTTTGACGGTGTTCAGACAACAGCTGGGCTGTATGATAAGACCCCATGATGCAATTAGGGGCCTGCCCAATAGAAATGCTCCCACCTTCTCCTAGATGGGGAAGCTTACTGGCCCAGCTGAAGCCAAGTGTTTGTTCAGCTTTACCTTCATGGTGAGACAAAGAGAAAATTCCAGCGCCAATGACCTCCCTGCCTTTTCACACTCAAGCTCAACTGACAGCAAAAATATGTAGGTACATCTGCCTGGGTATGTCAGATGAGAGCCCTCATGGGTAGTGAGCGGATGGCACGAGGCTGGGAAGCTTACTGTTCTGCCTTTCTTTACCTGGAGGGATAGGTGGAGCTTATTCAGACAATGCATTCAAGTCTCGGTGTTCACCTGGCTTTGCTGCTTGAGCATCTTCTGTAGTTCTGGCAGAACTTTCTGAGATCAGAACGTTACTCTGATGTGGTGCAGGAGTGGCAGGAGGCAGAGGCAAGATTCACACTGTGGCTAAGCATATGTTTGTTTCTGGACAGAAATGAGAAGATGGGAGATGGGAGTAGTACTGAAGTGTTTGCTTGTTTGGATCTTAGGTTTGTCCTCTTTCTAAAAGCATGAGTGGTCCTGAATGGGCATTGCTGCAGATTTCCTGAAGTCAGAAATCCTATAGTTCCTTTAAGGAAGCCAGTTGCTGGGAATCCCTTTATCTAAGGATGTTCATTTCTGTATAATTAGTTCTTAAACAGCTTGGGAAAAGAGCAGTGTATAGATCTGAGGAGATGGATCAGAGCAGTGTCACAGCCCGCAGCGTATCATAGTAATTGTAAAGTTGCTTTACAGTGAGTTTGAAGCAAGCCAAATTAAATGTGGGTTTTGAAAGGCGTTAAAGAGGAGATTAGCTTGCATGTGATGGTTCTTCGTTGCAAGCTGGTGTTTTGCTTTGATGCATAACTCTCAGACTAGATGGATTTAAATCTCGATGTTGTCCTAATTCCTAGGAAACAAAACATTCATGCTGCTTCCTGAGTACTGGAGCCTGCGCCTGCTCTTCGGCAGCTGACTTTGCAAAGGGAAAGGAGAGCACACATCACATCGTTGTTCTCGGTGTGCTCGTTGGGTAGAGCTCCTGGATGTCTACTGCGGGGTCTGTCTCTTCAAAATGAGAAACATTTCTCTTCACAAATCCTGGATTGGTTAGCTTAACAGTAACTGCTCTACTGCTTTGGGAAGTCCTTTCCCTCGTCATGCTGGGAGTGGGCTGTGGGGTTTCTGCTTGTCTTTCCCCTTCGCTAGCCCACAGGTAAAGCAGAGACGAAGGAAAAGTGTTTGATTCTCTGTGTCAGTTTCCTGGGCAGCAGCGTATTGCGGGACTGTGGTATGGAGGTGAAGAGGAAACAAAGACTCTTAATGCTATGAAATGCAAAAATGTGCAGACGAACTCTAGCATGCTTTCATTGCTAGCAGTGTGAGGAAGTGGCAGGTGATAGAATTTTTTTTCTACCAGTCCTAATGAGTTCTGTTTGCCTTTTGCATTTAAGATCTCGAGATAAATACATGCGGCTGGCAAGTTGGTGCAAGGGGATTTTTGCTTAAATCAAGTCTCAGTCAGCAGATAATAGAATGTAATTTCCGGAACTAGTAGAGAAGGCTTAGGAGTGGTTAATGCATATCATGCAAGTTTTGCTGTAGTTGCTGTCTCGTCTTTCATTTTGGGAAAGTGGTCGAGGTGGTGGGGTAAAGGACAGGGAGTCTGCACTGCGTATCTGCATCGTGAGCTGGCTTAGTCATAACGGTGGAGCAGTAGCAAACTGTCAGATTGCCTTCTGGCAGGCACAAGTTTGTTAGTGGCTTCAGTGTGTGGATAAGGAAAACCCAGCCTGAGCTTGTCTCTGTTGCTGAAGGAGATGTGCTTTAATTATATCCGTATCTTTGCTGAAGAGAATCCTGCTTGAGGCAGAAGCTCATTCTGGCTCTCTTTTGGTTGTTTGCCCAAGTAAACACTTTCATTGTTGAAAATAGATATTGAAGGTTTCAAATCCACCTTGTTCCCAGAAGGGGGCAGGGGAGACTTGCAAGTTCTGGAGTCTGATAAATGTACTTCTGTTTATGCTATGCTTCCGGGCAGAGCAGGCGCTGCCATCGCTTTGGCAGGGGGAGCGTGGCATGGTGAGGTGCCTGCGCAGTGCTGGAAGCCTGCAGCAGCGAGCTGGGCTGCCAGCAGTTCGTTCTTGGGTTCTCCTTTCTCTTGGGGAGCTTTAGAACAGCTTAGAGTTCTCTCTTGTCACTACTCCACGTCTGATACGCTGAGGTGTTATGCATGTAAAGACCGTGAGAATATGGAGGCATCAGAAAGCATCTTCCTTTCTATACCTAGAGCAGTCTGGTTACTTGGCAGCTTATCTGGGTAACAATCTGTGTTCTTTATTCCACTGTGTAGATTCTTTTTACTTCATTAAAGCTCAGAAAAATATTCTCCGTGAAACTTAAGTTCTTTTTCAGGAGGACCTAGGCTTGCTCTTTGCACAGTTGGCTTTCCTGTGCTAAATTCACTCAGCCTTGCCAACAGTGGGAGAGAGGCTTTTTTTTGCCAAATGCATTAAAAATGGGGTCATGCACCTCTCCAGTGAGCTGGTTTTACATCCTGCAGAGAGACCTGTGGTTTCTGTGACAACCTGGAATGCAGACAGAGCAAACTCAGCTATGTTAGTCTGCATTTCTGTCTTTGAATTGTGGAAGCAGCTACTTTTTCTCAGGACGGTGTTTATTACAGTGTTCCTGATAATATATTGAGGTAGCTTTTATCTTTACGTTAGCGATGAAGGACTAAATGGAGGAAATGTGAACTCTGCTGAATGTGTTAATGAATGAGTGATTTTTTTTTTGTTGTTCTTTTTGCCCAGTTTTCAGTGGTAAGGTCTCCAGGGCCTCTGTGTTTAGAGGTAAGTTTCAAAGAGGGGACGGCAAGCAGAAGCAATTGAAAATGGGGCTGGGGATTACTTGAGAGAACTTGACCCTTACGCATCCATGGGACCTGGTGGTCTGCACCCAAGGGTGCAGAGCTGGCCATGTTGTAGTGATGCCATCTTTGAAATGTCATGGTGGTGCTAGGAGGACTCTGCTTGCTGAAGCATGGTAAACGTTGCACTGGAACAGACCCAAAGAGTCATCCAGAGAACTACAGGTCAGCCTCACTTCGGTCGCGGGGCAGCTGTGGGACAGGTTCCTTTTAGCACCTTTCTGGACACATGAAGGAGGGAACAGTCAGTATGGATTTACCACGGGTAAGTGATACCTGGTTGTCTTCTGTGATGCATCGACTGTATTTGTGGATGAGGAAGAGCAGTGGAGGCCATTTAGCTCAACTTTACCAAATGCTTTGTGCCATCTCCCACAGTATTCTTGAATGCAGGTTGGGATGTTACATTCTAGATGAATGCAGTGTGATTGCAAGCACACTGAGGAATGCTGCGAAGAGTGAATGGAATCAGAGGAGGATGAAGTAGTAATTCACGGAGAGCTCTTTCTGTGCAGCAGGGCAATAGCTCCTGAAAAGAGTCTCTTAATCTCTTCCTTCCGGACATTGTTTTTTGCCACAGTGTGATGAGGTTGGTTGGATGGCAGTATATAGAAGATTGTTTGGCTGAAATTCATCAGTCTTGCTGCTTATCATTGTAGATGAATCTGTCCTTTTGAGCTACGTTTGGAGAGGTTGGCCTGAACGTTCTTCAAGATTACCTTGTATTGTTTTTCACTTGGTCATTTGTTATATGTGATAACCAATGAGCTGCTGTTCTGTACAATACACAGCTCTTCTGGATATGCTAGTCATGTCTGGCTTAAGCTGTCATGGAGGACGTGTGTGGAATACTGGGAGGCCAGTCTGTAAAGAAAAAAAGAAAAGTGGTGCCTCAAAATGTAAGGTAATTTCATCTTTGACTGGTTGCAGCCTCTTTGGGGTTGGCACACCTTATAGCACAATAGTCTGTCAGTCCAGGTTTTGTGTACTTCAATTTCTCTTCGGTGTCCCTGAGGCTTTCCCTGCAGCATTATGCTCAAGTGATGGCAAACAGCGTATGATATCACAGCTGACATCACCCCTACCCCCCAGACTCGAAGTGACAGGAAGATCTGGATGTCACAACTTGTGAAAGCTCCAGGGAGAGCACAAGGGAGCATCTGCTAATCTTTTTGGGACTCCCAGCCCAGAAAGAGTGCTGTTTCATTAGAGCTCTGCACATGCAGGTGTATCTGCTTGTGTCTGAGGAACTGCAATTCCTAAATTCAGCATGTGACGCTTGCTTTGGGATTGTTTTTCATTATTGCTGTTATTGCCTTGCTGCAGCTGGTGCTGTGTTAGGGCATTAAGAATTCAGATTATGCTATTGAATGTGGTAGTGTGCTGAATGAAGGTGCCAGTTACGAACAAAGAGGGTAATGGTCTTACATAACGTTTGTCTGGAGGTTTTTTGTCGCTGCAGAATTAAAAATAGCAGTTAGAAGTTGTCTTTTGTCCCAGTTGTGGATCTTGCTATGGAAATCAATTACCTGCAGCAACTGACATTTTTTTAACTAGTTAAACTACTGAAGGAGTATGGTTTAAGCTCCATTACGTTTCCAGCTTTTGTAATAACCATTTGAGGTTTGATTCCTTGTGGCTTTTGTGCTCCTGTGGTTAACAGTGTAGCTTCTGCATACAGTTAATGCTTCAAACACTTCACCCTCCCCTTAATCTAACTGTAGTCTAAAACAGCCGAAACCACAGAGTGCTCTTAGAGATGCATCTGAGAAGCTCTTCTGCTTGTTGGTTACGTACTGCTTTTATAACAGAGCACGTTTTAAGCGTTTGTCCCAGGTCAGGATGGGCTGTTGGGATTATCCCTTCTGTCTAATCTCATTTTAAATCTCTGGTCCCAGAGGTGCTGTATCCTTGCAGGCAACGTGCTTCAATCTATTGGGGTTTTCCTTCACGAAAACTCTTCTTGCAGCCTTCGTGACTTCAGTATTTAGAATTCATTCTGACTTGGATTAAATTGTGAAGGGAAAGCTGTGAATGTCCACCTGCAGTGCGGCATGGAACGCTTCAAGTCTGCACACCGTTAAGTGGCAAATTAAATGATTCTCTAATTACCGTTGCCTAAGACTTGCTTCATAGGCTCCATTCAGAAAAGTCCAAATGGTCCTTTGTTGGAAGGTGCAAAATAAACCTGAAGTAACAGGGGGCAAAAATTATCCTGAAATTGTTCCTGATCTCAACGAAAACCAAAGATTTATGGAACTGAATTTGATTCAGTCCACCCCTTGGATTTGCATTTGGGGTGGCAGTGTGATATTACTTCTCACTTTTCTGAAAGTATGCCTCGACTTGTTGCGTGCTGGGATGTTCTCTTTGGTTTGATGAAGTCTGTGCGTGAGCTGAGGGGAGCTCTGAGCCAGGTTCACTTGTCTTACCCTAATGTTTTGGCATAGAGTCATTTGAAGCTTTGAATTGCTCCTTGATTAAGATATCTGCTTTGCAGTCTGCAATCTGCGTGTATAAATGAGCTGAATTAGTGCTTAAGCACTAAGCAGACCTGCAGCCGAGTCCCCACCAGGCACCCCTGCTTGTAGCTTTTCCTGCTTGCATTAGAAGTTCCATTTAAAGTCCTGATCTTTAAGCAGTGGTCTTAAATTCTTCTAATGTCTCCCTGCCAATAAGAACGAAGAGATGAGACGCAGTATTACCGTGTAATAGCAGTGGGCCTGTAGCTGAGCAGAGGTCCCCAAGGGTAGGATTCATAATCCTCTTAAAGGAGGGGGGAATCAAAGAGGCTTTGAGAAGTCACCTTTTGCAGGGTGAGAAACAATCCTTGTGCAAAGCTCGGCCTCTTGGTGATCCGTTTCTCTCCGTGTTTCATACTTCATCTAGCAGCACTGGGGAGTAGATGAGTCCTGCAAGAGACTTGACATCTGTGCAATCTCCTAGGGCCCCAGGTTGCACAGGCAGAGGCCTTCAGCAAGAAGGCTGCTGTGTGTATGTGGGCAGACGGTTTCATGTGACAGTGTTACGGAGTCTCACTCTGTAGAACAGTATTCTGTTACTCATGAGATGCTTTGATCTAAACGCAACCACGTGCTTCTCCTTACTGGTGTGCAGCTTCACTGCAGCTTTACCTCGGTCTTATTTTGTCACGTGTATGTTTTAGTTGTGGGAAATGAAGGCGTCTAAATGCAGAGTTTTCCTCGTGTTTTAATCAGTTGATATTTAAAGAGAAATACTTCCGATGTTTGCTATTTAAGTGTCAACAGCCAAGAATCAAAGTGAACTTCCTAATTCTGATTTATGATATCCTGGTGATTCGCTGGGCTGGCGAGGTTCATGTTTTCTCATGAGCTGACTGTTTTTTTCTTTGAATAGACCCATGCTTGTGCAAGACTGTCCAGCTGCAGTAGTGTTGGAAACACGGTGCTTATTCACGAGAACCCCAGCTGTAACTCCTGGTTGTGGCGGAGTGTCTGACCTCTGTGTGGCAGCAAGGTGACAGACAAACTGAATTAGCAGAACCTTTGAGGTAAAACCAGGTCTTAAAGGAATCCCCTCTGTGATCAGGGCTGTGTCCAGAGGCAGGTGTTACAAGCAGTGCCAAGAGCTGACTGAAAACGGTGTTGATCACGGGGAAGCGGTGTCGAGTAGTCATGAAACCCACCTTATGAATGAGTGGAGTCCTGAGCAGGCCCTGTGATGTCACTAGCCTTGAGGTACAGTGTACAGCAAATGCTGACGGGCGATACGTGTAGCTTTGGAGCTGTAACAACTGCTGCAGTGATTTCCTACCTGAAATCCCTTTAGAAGGATCAGCCCTTGCTTCCAAAAAGCATGGCTGCACGGAAGCGGACAGCTTTCTGAAGTGACTTTGTTAACAGTTGAACCAAGGTAAAGAGAGCACTGGACATAACCCAGGCAGCAGTTTCTAAGAATTCTTTGTTGTTCAGGAATCAATGTTGTTTGTATAATGCTGTTTTCCCCAGTGTTGCTTGTACACGCTGCTGCTGTTTGTCCTGCCCTAGTTAATCACAGAAGGCTGTTCCTCGCTCTCACCTTTATTCTTCTGTTTTAGTAGCCCTCTTGCTCTGAAAATAAATAATTTGGCAACAAATAAATCAGGTTTATTTCTGAGGAGATAGACTATTGGGAGCGATAACGATGTGCCGTGGCAACTTAGAGCATGAAAAGTTAAAACTTCATGCATTTCTTACACACAATTTAAATCTTTTTGTCCTAAAGTTTGTTTTTGTATATATGTTACGTGGTCCTGCTGTGATTTTTTTTGTCAATGGTGAATTAGAGCACAACTTGACAGTTGCTTGAAGTTGAGCATTAGCCTTTCTGCCCTTGCCTTTCCTTCCAGTTTCCCGTTAGCTCTGTTCTGTTGTTGCTGGTGTGTCTGAGCCACCTGGTTCAGATCTGTTAGGGACCTGTCTGCAAGAGTGGCGGTGCAGGTGTAAAGCGAATGTCAGGAGAGAGTTGAAAGTGCTGAATGATGTTTCTATTGGCAGCAGCAGCATGTCTGTAAAGTCATGGTGAGACTTCCCTGAGCACGTGGTTGCGGGGCAGTTGAAGCTGAATCAAGTTGGCTCCGCTTCTCCTTTGAGTGTCCTTCCTCTGCTGGATGGTTCTCCCCTTTCCTTTCAATGGCACTGGCACTATACCAGTGCAGGAAGCCACGCTGGCAAAAACAAGTATTTTCTTCCTCAGCTGAACTTTCTTGCCAGAGTAGTTCCTGAGCAGGATCAGGTGAGTGCCAGTGCTGACTCAGGAGTGAGGATGGGGTTGAAGAGTGCTGACTTGGATTTACTTAAGCTGTTGTGAAGCTACGCCCTGAGATGCACGCTAAGGAGCAAAATGCAGCATTTGCCAAATACCAGTTTGGTAATTTTGTGTCCTCACGGATTGGTTTGACAGCTTCCACAAAGCAAGGCTGCGGAGCAGCGTAGAGACTGATTCATCTCTCCTAGAGCAAACACAACAGAAACTGTTGAAATGCGAGTTTCCTGAAGCTGTTTCATTGCCATGCCTGGTGCCCTGCTCTAGAAGTCAGGTCCTCATAGTTACTCAGTCTTTTGTGTCTTGTTTTCAATGAGAAGGCCTTACGTAACGGCATGCGCCTGGTGTGGGTACCTGCCACCAGCTGAAGGCAGAGAACCGAGAACCAAGTCCTGAGCAGGTTGCTAAGCAGTCATCAAATAGAAAGCATTTTCACTTGGTTTTGTTTCAGTCAGTATTGGGGCTGGTAATTTGGGAAAAGAACCATCAGCGTTTCTCTCGTGGTCATTTCCAAAACATGCTAGCGTTTTGTCACTGCTTGGTGCTTATTTTGGTTTTCTCTCTTTGATTTTAGCCTGGAAATAAAAAAAAAATAAAAAAATAAAATAAAAAAAAAGAGCTGCAGTTATAAAGTCAGTAATACTGCAGACAGACCCCCTGCTCCTGGAGTGTCACAGTCTTCAGAACAGTGCAAATGTGCACACCACGTAGGCTTGGGTTTGGGTTGTTTTTATTTTGAATGAAGATCACCAATATAGATGATAGTTATGCAATTTCTGGGAGAGTTATGTTACAGAAGTTGGCCTAAAGCTGTTCATTCGCCTCAGTGACTTCGTTAGTCATCTTTTTATATTTCAGCACGCAGACTGCAGAATGACATATAACTTAGGACAAGCAGCAGCTCAAGGGAAGTCAGTAGCCGTGCCGCACTTGTAGGATGCTCATCAGTGTGACCTCATTTTGTCTCATTAAATAGACCCTCCATGCAGCACTAAAATACCCTACGTGTTCAGTTTAGCAAGTAATCCTGTTCTGCAGCAGTCCTGGAATAGAGGTGAGCTGGGAATGTAAACGCTGGCTCCAGGCATGAGGATAACTATCAGCAGTTCTGGCACCTTGTGCTGATACAACTGTTTGTACAGCTGCCCAATAGATTGGGGATCTGACCTGAGTTGAAAAGTAATCCTTAAAACCAAAACAAAATGCTGGTTTATTTTTAACTTCAATCAACTCCCTCATTTGTTTCCCTGCGAGCAGTTGTACCAGCACGGCAGGGCTGAGTGGGAGGGTGCTGCTCATGCTGGTGCAGCTGTAACTGTGCTCTGGAGAAATAACTGAGGGAGGGATTAGAAACTGATTTGGCACAGGCGGTGCTGGAAGAAGTCTGAACTTAGTTTTTTGTTTGAAGCCAGGCGTTTGGATCGAGTTGGATTCATTGCAGAGGATCGCTTTAAGGAGCAACCAAAACAAGCAGTTGTCTCCACCCCAAAATGTGCCCTGTTTTTACCAAATTAGGGAGGGGGTGGTGGATGAATCAAGTATCAGCACACACCTTTTTCTGGTGCAGATCAAGCCTTTGATGCGTGTTTTCTGACTCTGCCATTTCAGAGTGAGAGATCTGGAGATCTGGCTGCTCACCCAGGTTTTTTCCCTGAATACGATGCTTTTACATATTTTGAAAACAGAAACTATTTTTGCAAAGTGCGTGTGTATGAATCTTGTTTGATTTTTATTTCAGATGGGTTTTGTTTTACTGGGTAGCTCTTGGTTTCTTTTCTTTTTTTCCCCCCTCTTCTCTTCGAGGGGGTTCCTTCTAAGATGGAAGAGAGCTGAGAGCCCTCTCCTCCCCCCTCCTACTTTGGCAGCTCACCTATGGCCTGGAAGCGGGTGCGTGCTCCTCAGTCAGGAGGGCTGTGACTGTTTCTCCTCTTGCGGAATCCTCGCTTTAGCCTCTGTGCTTTGCTTTCTGTGTGTGGCAGGTAGGAGGCATTACAGCGACATTATTTGCAGTTTCTGTCAATCATACTCTTCAGCTTCTCTGAATTCTGGTGCCTTTGCTGGAAGTTTCCTTGTGTTATTGTGCAAGCTGGGAGGCTCCGGTCCCATCCTCCCTGTAGGCTCGTTACAGCCTCGAGGTGCACAGTCGCTCCTACTTGTCGAGGCTGTGCGTTGGTGTGAGTGGGAGCTCTGGCTCCCAGGCTTCTGGGCGTTGTTAACCCAGCGAAGGTGAGGTAAGAGCTGGCTTACAGGGTGCCAGCTTTCCCTTTCCCCTAGCCGTGACACAAACCCGAGCCTTGAAACTCACCTGAGCGCTGCGGGTGCTGTTGGGTCGGGCAGCCCCTCTGGCACAGAGCAGACCTCCCCAGTGCCACCCGTCCTTAGCAGATGTGCACGTTGCCATAACATCACGCCTTCCCTTTCTCTGCCAGCAGTGCTTTGCTGTGCTGAGCAGTGCTTTGCTGTTCCTCTAGCTCAGCACAAGTGCTGATTCATGCCCTGCCTTCATGTCAGCAGAACGGTGTGGGGCATTACCTGCTCGTGCCTTGCCTTCTGATGCTATGGGGGCTGTGGCATTTGGTACCTACAGCTGACATGAAAGCACTTTGCTGAGTTCGGCATGCAGAAACACAGCTGTTCCATCATCTTGTCCTGGGAGGCACCTGGGTAGAGTTAACAGGAGAATCCTTACTCCTTTGGGAATTCCTTAAGGAGGTGCTTGTCTTATTTAAGCTTTACTCCTGGGGAGGAGATGAAGGTCTGGGTCTGAAGAGCGTGAATGCTTTGCTACCAGCGTTAATGAAAGCATTAAATATAAGATTTTTGAGACAGGAAGTGAAATCGACTCCTTTGCGTATTCAGACTGTTAAGTTAAGGTGCAGATTCTTTCCAAGTTAGTCAAGACTCTTTACTGGTGTCAGTATGATTATTTCCCCCCTCCCCCCATCTGTGAATGCATGGACTGTGGTTTTCTGCTGATGGCCCTGCTGATAAGTTTTCTGCTGAGCCCTTCACTGATGTGATTTCTAGCAATGTTGTTCTTTCTTGATGGATAGGGCTGATTCCTTATGGTTTGTGATGGTTGAAAATAAATCCTTTCCTGGCTGCTGGAGCTGTGCTGAACAGCGGCGTTTGCATTGGAATACTTTAACAGGGACCTATATTCAGTGAAGGCTTTTTTCCCTTTTGTAACTGAGATGAACAGAAGCCAGGAATTAATGCACAGAAAGCTGCCTGACAGGGCCTTGCAAGCATTGGTCATTAAGCTCTTCTCTGGGAAGCGTTTGCTATATTCTCATCTCACCTATAAAATACAGAACTGGAATTGGTCGTCCCTGCTCTCCTAGGCACAAGCTTGGAAGAAAATCTGCGCCAATACTGATAAAGCAACCTTTTGTTAGCGTGTGTACTTGCTCTGGTTTTGCTGCTATGGAAACTCAGGCTTGGGCTGGAGCCAGTGTCTCAGGACGGAGCAGGAAGGTGCCCTTTATGCTGAGGCAGGGTGTGTTTTCAGGGAGGTGCAGCAGGATTCAGCAGCTCAGCTCCTGTACCTCACTGCCTGCTGGAGAGGAAGAGGGAGATAACCCAGCCAGGGCTGGGCCTGCTGCAGCCACCCCTCACACTGATGGCTGTGATGGGGACGCAGAGGTCCTCAGGCAGCCTGTGTCCTGCAGCGGACAAGGAGAAGCCTGGAGAGAAGAGCAGCAAGGGAATTAAATCATTTCATATCATACCTGTTATGTGCTGCCCTGTCTTTGTCCCTAGCCTGGTGTTATTGCGGTGCTGCCGTGTTTTCCAGCATCCAGCCGAACAGGAATGCAAGCTGGAAGAGGCTCTCTGGGCTGCTGTCTTGGGTTACCCTTGCTGGCAGACAGCTGCGTAACAGATGTTCACAAAGTGTTGCACAGTGCCTGCTCCATATGTTGCAAACAGTCACAGAGGTTTCCTAGTGCCTTGCTGTGTGCTAGGGCTTGTCGTTTAGAAAAAGTAAAATAAAAGAAGCTTTGACTGTAACGTACCAGTGTGAGAAAGCAAGAATTCTCGCGGCCTTGGGTCTGGTAAGGGATTCAAGTACCTCATCCCTCCTTGAATGCAATCTGTACCTTATGCATAGGTGACAGCAGAATGCCTTTGCAGTTCCTCTAAGGAAACAGCCTTCTTTAGTCCTGGATCTGGGTAGCAGTTCTGTTGGTTGTTTGAGCGTTCCAGCCTGAGTTAAGACTGCATAGCTCAACCTCTTATGCTTCAGAAGGAGCTGAAAAGGTTTGGCTTCCTCTGCTTTCTTAGGAAGAGAGCAGAAAATCTGTGGTCTCACAGGCTACAGGCAGAAGTGCTAGAGCTTTGTGATGACTGGGATCTAAGTAGGGCACAGATTGTTGTCTTTCAGATCTCTAGAAGATAAAAACACAGGGTGCACTTAAGGACTTACACTACAAGCTTAGTTGTATTTTCTATGTGGTCCTTTCTGTAAGCTCAGTCAAGCTTTGTCTTAAAGTTGATGGGGCTCCTTCCTTCTGCACACTTCAGCAGTGGGTGTTTTTGCCCTGCTGTTGAGACAGGAACGTTTTGAGTGGAGAGAGAGTGCTTTTGGTTAGCTCGTGGCATAGGGGGTGTAGGGCCAGCCACACCTGAGAGTGGTTGCTGTCCTCTGTGGCAGCGGAGTATCCTCTGCTGCATCCCGATCACTGTTCTCTTCCTCAGCTGCCTTTCTGCCAGCAGCTTTCTCTGAAGTGTCTGTTTTGAATTTGTCAGGATAGTGTTCTCCCCTCTGGTCTTGATCTGTAGAACCACCTTGGTGAGGGAGCATGTCCAAAAAGAGCTGTATTTAGTAATAGCTGGGGCACTGGACAAGGTGCAAGGGGAGGCTCAGGATTCAAAGCTGTACTCGAGGAGGCTAGGAAGGCTTGTAGCTTCCAAGGTACCTAAGTGGCTGAATGTGAGCAATTCTGGTTACATCCTGAATGTTTTTGCAGGTTCTGTTTCTGCAGGAGGGATGTGTCTGGCTGCAGGGGTCCTGGAGGTCTTCTGCTGACGTCTCTCGAGCGCATGGTTCAGTGCTGGGAAGTTGATCTCAAATCAAAGCACACAGGGATGTTGTTCCATTTTAGGCTCAGTTTTCGTTTATAGAAGTTGAGTCACCCATTCTGGCATCACTAGAAAAGACAGTGCTTTTTCAGCATGGATGCTAACTGCCTCCACTCTTTGCCAGCCAGACTACCTCCAGCTCGCAGCCACCAGGCACCCTCTGGCCAGATGCTCTTGTCCTCTCTCCTGACGTGTTAGTATTGTTTTAGTTCTGTGCTTTGCTCCCGTCTGCGCTGGCGATGTTAAGGGAAAGTCCAACTTTTGTCACCATGACCTTGAGGTCAGCGTTCATCCTTGCCTGTGGCCCCGTCCCAGGCTCCTCCGTGGCCATCTGCCTTGTTGTTTGGCTGTGCAGATCCCGCGGGCAGGCCGAGGTGCTGGGAGCCGCAGCGGGGCCCTGTGGGAAGGCAGCCATGCGGGCTGCTCACAATGGAGGCGTGAGTCAGCGCTGCTTAAGGCAGTCAGCTTTCTTGCTGTGTGCATCGCCATTTTAAATGTTTGTTCTTCATTTTCTTTTGGTAGAGTTCAGCTTTACTAGTGAGTCATGAAGCGTTGCCAGTATTCCCATATAAGACAGCTTGGAAGGAGTGGGAAGATGAGCGTCGTGGTGCGATCTCGGTAGTTCTCACACTTGTGGTGAAGCTCTTTGCCACCACCTCTCAAGTGCATGGTAACGTGGGGCTTGCTCCTCTCTCACCTTAAGCTAACCATCACAGAAGCATCGCTGCTGCTCCCACTGCCTTCTTGTGCTGGCAGCCTTGCATTGTTGTGTTTTAGCAGCTGGCCTGGCACGAGCAGGCATTTATGTTGTCCTGCTGCCTCCATCCTTGTGTCAGCACGGATGCTTGTGTTGTTTGCACAGTGAATGGCACTGGGAGCCTGACCTGAGTTGAACCAGTACAGCAGAGGTGTTTGTCTTGCTGCAGTTTGTTGTGCAGCTGTGTTATTTCTTGTGCTGGTGCAAGGCTAGGTGTACAATAGGATGCAAATGCTGCTCTGGGAAGTGTGCGCTGTGTTCTAGCGACCATGGAGCTACAGATAGAGGGTTTTTTAAGCTGCAGTGAAGAGGTGAGGGTGCTCATGCAACGCTGTCCTTGGGTATGAAACATCTTTGCCTAGTGTATTTTTGCAGAACCTGGTGTCTCACCCCTAAGTTTGAAATTGCTTAAAACTGTGGCTCTGAGCAGGTGCCTGAGACTTGTCCTTCCTGGCCTCTGTTCAACTGTACCTGTGTGTGCATGTGAATATGCTTGATGTTCTCCTGCCCCGGTTCCCTTCAGTTAGTGCTGGCCATCTCCTTGGCTCTGGGGAAGGTCTGGTAAGACGTGGACTTCAGCCTGGGGTCCATGACATCCTCTGGCTGGATCTTGGAGCGCACAGCCCAGTTTGCTACTGTGGGATGTCACATACCCTTCTGAAGGGCAGCATCAGTAGGGGCAGTATGCATCACTCCACTCCATGACTGTGGAGCACAGGCTTACTTTGTGTGTCTTTCTGGGTTTTCTTTGGAAAGATTTTGTGCCAGTACAGGAAAATACAACTTATTGCTCTTGATGTCCATGCTACTAAAGACCAAGTGCTGGAAATGTGAAGTATGTAGCTCAAATTCAGAGTGTGCATTTAGATTTAAATATTGTGGAGCCAGTCTTTTTCCAGTACATAATATTTTTAGTAGATGGGATAATGGAGTATCAGGCGTGCTATGTCCTTGTGCAGTCACCAGTAACTCTGTTTACCCTCACCCCTCACAAGTGTGACCTGGTGGGCGGTCTGTCTTGCTGGCTGTCCTTGGAGGGGGGATGCTAAACTGCCCTATGTGTTCTGCTGCTGCTGTCTGATCTCTGGTTGCAGCGCTGGACATCGCCAAAGGATGTGCTTGGATGACCTCGTCTCCCTGAGGCTGTTGTGTGGATTATAGGCTGCATTTCAGTCCAACTGGAAGGACTCTGAATTTCACAAGCCAGTTGAAATAGTTGAACCAATGCCTTTGTTTAACAGAGGAAGGATGAGTAATATTTAGGCCTTCAAATAGTTTTTTTTCACTTTATAGTTGTTTGAAACTGCTGGGATTCTTCTGTCTCTATTTGCGGATGGTGTCCATGTTTAGTAATAATTCTTTGCTTTGAGTTGGTCTGAATATCACACAGTTCCCACTCGCAGATGTAACATGTTGGTTTTTCAAGCCCTGTAGTTAGCTTCCTCTTCAGTATTGTCTCTTAAATGCTATTGGTGACAAAGCATTTTTCCTTGCATTTACTCATACACCCCACAGTGTGGGCTGCTGCTGTCCTCTGAGCAACTCAGGTACCATGTTTGTCATGCAACTCAGGTAGCATGTTCTTAGGTGTTGCTTATCTTTCAGCAGCCTTCTTAAAGTAGGCCAGGGTTCCCTTCTCTTGCTCTGATGGCTAAAATCTGCCCAGAGTTGTCTGAGAACAGCCTGCCAGTGTGCGTGTCTGCCTGGATATTTGTGATCTGTCTGTAGTTAATGAAGGCGTCTGAAGCTAATGAGCATGCTTAGATAATCTCCGTTCTCTCGGACGGGGACATTAGTGCTTCGTTCTGTCACTGGTGAAATGGAGACCCTGAGACACGTTGCAATCAACTCGCAGTGGGAGCTGGGACCGGTACCAGAACTGGGAGTTGTACGTGTGTCTTTGGGAATGGAGATGTGGAGGACTCTCTTAGCTCCCTTGTCCCATGAAGTTTAAAGTACAGGAAGGTGTGAAGTTGTGCCCTGTGTTTGGAATAATGGAAAACTCTGCTTTGGTCATTGTCAAAATAAAAGAAACCAAATCTAAGGCAAAGCTGCATAGACATGAGGAGAGCTAAGTCTGTGAAGCATTCGACTGTGCAGTGCTTGTGTGTCGCAGGTGCTGGCACCGTGCTTCTTGGATATTAGCTACCATCAAACAAAGCTAAGAAGTATATAGGTGAGCCTCTGCTGCTCGAACTCTGTCTTTCTGAGAAAGCAAATGAGAGGGAGGAGAGAAATCCACAGCCTGTTTTGGTCTCTGTGGTGCGACTCGAGCTCTGCATGAGTTCAGAGACTTAAACCTTATCCTCTGATCCAAATATGATGTTTTTCTGTTTCCTACACCAGCAAGTTGACTATTCACATCCCGTTACACTGGGTGTAGTTGTGCGAGGACCGTGTGGTCACGTAGCCACAAAAGGAAATGTTTTCCATTGGATCAGTGAGATGATTCAACTGAAATGTACGTATGCACTCTTACTTTTCCAGAATCCAGTGCGACGGGATGTGCGGACAGGAGAGGGAAGCATCATCCTGTTGTTGTGACCTTTTGGGTTAGGCTGTGTTAAACATGTTTTCAAGTATCGTCCGCAGTTTCATAATCTCGAGCTGCATCTTCTATGCTGCTGAACTGGAGAGTGAGGGAAGAGCCAGAAGAGCTGTTTTCTCCCTGGATCGTGGCCCAGTGCGGTGGTGGTGTGTAGCTGCAGAGACATCCCGTGGCCAGAGCAGGGATAGCCTGAACTTTGCTCAGGCCTCCGAGATCCCTTGGGCTTTCATTATTGCCCCTGGACGTGGCTGTTCCAAAATAACTGATAAATGCAAGAAACTGTAGTTGCCGTGGGGTTCTTGTGCCAAAGGCTTCAGATAGTTCCTCGTTGTGAGGAGATGCTGCGGTGTTTTCCCCAGGAGCAGCCACAGTCTAAGCTAGAAAGGGCAAAGCGTCTGGAGAGAACTCGGGCAGCTTTGCTTTTTCCATTGTCCTGTGGCTGTGCCAGGCAATCTGCAAACATTTAAAGAGCATCTGTCTTCTCCAAAGCACTTTTAATGTCATTTGGACTTAGCAGTCTCTCTTGCCTACCTTTAGAAAGCCCGGGCTTATTGTGCGAGTAGGCTATGTAAAAGCATCAGGAAACAGCTGCTCTGAAGGGCTTAGGGTAATAAGGGAGAGGATCCAAGGGGAAGCCACTTAGATGCAGCGGCAGAGTGGCTATGGCACTCCTGTTCTGAAAATCTTCCATGTCATAGCTTGGAGAGAAGTGAAAAAGGGAAGGAGGAAACAGCGCTGGGTCAGGAGGTGGACAGAAGTTACTTGGTTGCTTAGATGTGAAAAGCACAGGGGCACGGGGAATGGGATTCTGGTTTTTCAAGGGCTTGTTCTGCCTGCGTTGGTTCTGTCACCGTCACTGCTGGGCGGGCGTGGGCTGGCTTTTACTTGTGCTGGAGCTCCCAGTCTGTGCTCTGTCACCACAGTGCCTTACTGATGAAATGCACTGAAGGAAGGAAATGGTATTTTCTGAAGATGAGAGCCTCAGAATACTCAGCCTTCCTTCTTTCCCTGTTTCCTATCTACCCTACCGGAGAAGCTGCGGATGAGACAGACTCCAGATGAGCATGTGCTTACCTACACAATGGAAGGGGTGGTGAGGAGCATGCTGGAACAAGGGGGAAGTAAATGGAGAATGTAAGAGAGACACTTGCAGATATAAAGAAAAAACAAAAACTGCAAAAACTTTTCCTGGGAGATGAGGATGAATCCAGGTGGTTCTCCATTCACAGGAGTCTCGTTTGCCTTTTCAGGTCATCGTAAGGACGCGGATAGCCAGGATTTCCCTCGGGTCTGCCTGAGCACTGCTGAGCTGCACCTCCCAGCCTTTGTGGCTCTCCCCATGCTCCAGGAGTTGAACTGGTGCCCAACGCAATGTGTGTTTGTCAAACCATGGAAGTGGGCAAGTATGGCAAGAATGCCACTAAATCTGGAGACCGGGGGGTCCTGCTGGAGCCTTTCATTCACCAGGTGGGCGGCCACAGCAGCATGATGCGCTATGACGACCACACCGTCTGCAAGCCGCTCATCACCAGGGAACAGCGCTTCTACGAATCCCTGCCCCCAGAAATGAAGGAGTTCACACCTGAGTACAAAGGTGAGGCCTGCTGTCATCCTGCAGTGCGCTGACGTGCTTTGTGAACCCGCCCTCTCGTTTTCCTGGAGCTGCTCATGCGCTGCTGTCTTTCTGTCTCATTTTATTTTTGCTTTTACTCTTCTCTTTTGCAGGCTAGCAATTTGATTGGAGCTTTTGGAAAGGGGGAAGTCTCTTTTCTGTGCTTAACGTGTTCACCCTTCTGGACAGAATCTGATTGTTGTAGTCTGACGCTTAAGGTTATGACTGAAATAATTTTACTGGCAAGTTATTGTCAGTTACTTCTGCCTTGACCTTGAGCAGATGAAGTTAGGTCATGCACTGAGCAGTTGTGCGTTCCAGTCCCATAATTTACTGCTTCCTCATCCCAGCTCTTTTATGGACCTGTATCAGAAAACTGCTGAAGCAGGAAGTGTTTCTTTCCGAGTGCTGAGGTGCAGTGAGCCTTGTCCCCAGCTGCTCCCAAGGAGTGGAATTTTCCAGTCTCTGTCTCACTGTAGCAGATCGATTGCTCCCTGTATCTTTCAGAAGATACACTTGTGGCAGCGTGTTCCCCTTCAGAAGGTAACTCTGGCTGGCGGCCTGCTGGGGTGCTTGGTGTTTGTGTTGCCTCTGCTGCTTCCTCCCCGTGTGGCACAAGGACGACTGTGCTTCAGAGGCAGCTGGGACCACCATCTGCTCCAGGTCGTGCCATTTGATCTGGCTGTATCCTGAAGGGCTCAGAGTAGTGTCAGCTTGCCTACCTGTGTCTGTATACGGATCGTGAGTGAGTGATACCATCTCCAGCAGACGGGTCCTCTTGTACCCTCAAGCTGCTCTGGATCCATATGGTGCTCTGGTGACCCATCTGAAATCCCAGCTGAAGCCTGTGTAGTTACTGGA
Source organism: Numida meleagris (assembly GCF_002078875.1). Lineage (NCBI taxonomy): Eukaryota > Metazoa > Chordata > Aves > Galliformes > Numididae > Numida > Numida meleagris. The sequence continues at coordinate 2,150,495 of NC_034419.1, read as the reverse complement.
ATCGATGTGATATCAGGCTTTTTTCAGGAGGTGTGTTTAAAACTGATGAAGCTGATGGTCCAGATGGACGCCTAACATCATCATCGTATTTCCTGGTTGCCTAAAGGCACGGGACATGCACCTCCACTGCAGTATGGGATTTCATCTGAGACTCCAGTGCAGTTTCCTGCTGGTCCTGGGGTCAATCCTGCTGCTCTGGAGAAGATGATGTTTCCTGTCTGAGCATGTAGATATATAACACTAAGATTGCCTCTTCGGAGGTGTGGCTTGTGGAGCACATCCAGGCACACTGAGGGCTTGGGTGGTCATTTATGTAGTGACATGCTGGAGTCCTGAACTTCTCAGAACTTGTGTTGAGCTTTCTTATGCTTGTTGGCATTGTCGTGTGCAGATAAGGAAAGATAGTAATGTGATGTTCTCCAACTGAGCAGTGAAATTTTCCATCACTTTCATGGCAAATCTTTGGATTCAGTCCAAGTAGCACCAAATATTCTTGGCAGCTGTTTGGTACTGGTGACAAGCTGATAGAAGATTTCATTGCTGCAAGTTAAGAGAGATGTTGATTGCCTTGATTTCAGGGCTGGAGGTGCCCTGAAGATGTCAGCCCTAACTGAAAGTTCCAGCTGTTCTGCTCTGTGGCTGACCAGCTAGATACATTGAGAATTGGTGCCATGAAAGATCTTTATCTTCCGTGGGAGTACATTTTTTTTCAGGAGCCTTTGGAAGGTAATATTGGACAGGGCTCACGTGGACCTGACTGCCTTCAGCTGGCACAGGCAGCTCCTGCTTTTTATCACTAAGAAACCCTGGGGCCTCACAGATCCCTTTTCTGCGAGACTGGCTGACTTGAGATACGAGCAGCACGTGTCACCTAAGTCTCAGTGCTCAGATGCTGGAGAGTTCTTTGAGCAGAGAAAGCAGACCAGGGGTGCTCTTGTCAACAGCAGGAACATGTCTGCAGGACATAAGTTAGTTCATTTGGGTTGAGTATCTATGTTTCATATGCTTTTCCCCCTTCAGCAGCTTGGTAGACTCTGCTTTACTTCCTCTGGTTTGTTGACACTTCTTGTTTTCTTGTACACTGCAAGAATGAATGGAGTGGAACATCCATCCCCCATCAGCTTTCCAACTGCACTTCATTAGCACAGCACATGGGGATGTCAGCACTCTGGGCTAGGGGTATCATGCTTAATTTCCTGTGGATGGCACAGCTTCTTCTGCTGTTTCCAACTGTTCACTCTCGTGGTGACGCAAGGCTCCTGTATGCAGAGGTTTCTCCTCTGTGCTGCGTTAAAAATGTTGGGGTTCTCCCCTTGTCATCCTGAACCTCACTTCACTGCTCTGGATTTGGTTTGCTGCTCTGTGAGCTATTGCTTCCTCAGTGTTGCTGAACATGTGTATTCTAGCATTTATGGATTTCCTCTGCTGGGAAACAGAACTGACAGGATCCTTCTTTCTGGCAGGTGTGGTGTCTGTCTGTTTTGAGGGAGACAGCGATGGCTACATTAATCTGGTAGCATATCCCTACATGGAGAATGAAGCTTTGGAGCAGGATGACATGCCAGAGAGGGACCAGCCACGGCGCAAGCACTCGCGTCGGAGTCTTCACAGGTCAAGCAGCGGTGCTGAGCACAAGGAGGAAAAACCTGGCCTGGCCAGTGACAGCACTGAAAGGTAAAAGCTTTTGGGGGTCCTGTAACGATGTGATGAGTGGGAAATCTCTCTTTCTACTTTCAGCTCTGGTCCTGCTTTTATTGAGGTGTTTTGTACCTCTGTATACCTGCTAGATTGTCTTGCACTTGCTGTCCCAGCATACTGTGACACTGCAGACTATGTTAGGGGGTTGTGCCCAGTTCTAGACAAACTTGTCCAAGTGAAATGCTTCTGACACGGGATGACAGTTGGATGTGGGAGCAAAGCCTGTGGGACAGATTCAAATACAGACTGAAAGACCATCTGGTCCTTAACCTGAAGTTATGAGTCCACAGCCTGGGACATTAGCGAGGATTTGCTGTTAATCTGGCAGGGTTTGAATAGCATGATGTATGCAGCAGGAGAAGGAGCAGGAGGCGGTGATGTGCAGGTGTGACTGTTGTAAATATCTGGAGAATGCATGGATTCTAACATGCTTCCTTGTTCTGTCTTTATGCCAGCAGCATCCAGGAGGCAAAGAGTTCCAGGATGGACTTGCACATCCACTCAGATGTTCCATTTCAGATGTTGGATGGGAACAGTGGCCTGAGCTCTGAAAAGATCAGCCATAACCCCTGGAGCCTGCGCTGTCACAAGCAGCAGCTGAGCCGCATGCGGTCGGAGTCCAAGGAGCGAAAACTCTACAGTATCCTTAGGGAAGCAAACCGAGTGGGTCAGGTTGCTGCTGCTGTGCTGGCCTGCACTACACTCTTGTGCCAGAAGCAGCTAGGCCTGTGTTTCCCTTGGCTTGCGTTAAGAATAATGCTTTTCCCATCCATTGCACAAGCAAAGCCGTAGTAAATTTTCTTTTTACTACTCTTTCCTACTTCTCAAACAACGCCACTGATTTCTGACCCTGACGCTCAGAGAGGCCACGTTTCTGGCTAGTTTCCTGCGTTTCTTTTTTTCCTTCTGGACTTTCTCTGAGTTGGCTTCTGTTTTCTCAAACTGTTGAGTTCTTCACGTGAGGCCTTGCCCAGCAGCAGATGTGGGTCTAGCCTGTTCAGTAATTCCTTGGGAAGGAGCTATGGTCGTCCTTGTCACCTTTCTTGAGTCTCTTCCAGTTCTACTGTATCCTTCTGGAAGTGGTGACCAGAACTGCACGCCGTACAGAAGATGCTGGCGAACCAGAGATTTCCACTGGCATACAGTCATGTTGTGTCTCTACTTCCTCATAGTTTGTGACACACACTCTTGTTGTAAACGCTGTTTGTTTGTTGCAGCATCCCATTCCTGACTGTAATGGCTGTCTCAAAACCCACTGCTTTATACATTAAGATTAAAAGTAACAAAACTTTCCCCTTACGTTCATCATCTTGCACGTTAACTCTAGAGGATGTCTACCCATTTAGTGACCAAGTGGGTCTCCTAAGGTCCTTTAGGGATTTTTGACAGCTGCTCCTCATTTTTGAAACTTTGACTGACTTAGTATACTGTTTGTCATCTCCTTCCCTTTTCTGGGTCGCTTGTTGGCCAGCATGGTTCTCCACACACAGGCCTTGTGAATGACTCTGACTGTGTGACCAGTCAGACATCCCAACTCTCTTCTTCTTTCATTAGCAAGCTAATTAATTGACTGTCAGCATCTCAGTCTGCTGTCTGGCCTCTTTGAGGTGCCGTGTCACAGATCTCCTAATCCTCATGCAGATTTCATTTGGTCTGACACTTCATGTCTGCGTTAGTCAAAGTTGCTGAAGAACCCCCGGGTATTTCTGAGGTGTGACTTCCGCAGAAGGTGTGCTTGATCCTTCCCTGAGAAGTCAGTTATCAGCTTCTGTTCTTCAGGACAGCCTCCTGCTGAGCTGTGTGATCCACTTCTGTCAGTTTGTAGTTCCCCAGATCTCCGGGAGTCAGCATTGCCTTAGTCTCCTAGTGCTAAGGCAACTTTAAATGAACTGCAGTTCCTGTTCAATAGTATGAGTAGATCTGTCTTGTGACCTTTAGTGCTTCTGGGTGAGACTGCCCAGTTCTGATTATTTGTTATTCATTAGTTCTTGTTGGATGTACATCTCTTCTCCTGGCACTTCAGCTTGAGCTAATCTGTATTTGGAAAAAGTTTTGGCTTGGGAATCCCCAGTAAACACAATGAATTATTAGTGTTACTTCCTTTTTAGAGTCTCTTTTTACTCCCACCTCCCTCTAGCTCCTTTTATACTTGGCCTATAAGCCCTTCAAGCAGTCTGAGTGGCTTCTTCATGTGGCCTAAGAAGGATTTGTTGTTTTCTGTGCCTTTGCAAATCATTCCTCACGCACTTTTGTTTTGTTTTGTTTTTTAACTTGACAGCTTATGTTTTTGTTCACCTGCTAGAACTTGATTTTTTGTTTTGCTTGCCTAGAAACAGCCTTGCTTTTAATAGCTTTATTCTTCCACGTCTTAACTGTGGGCTTCCTTTTCCTATTCTCAAATGTGTGCTTTGAGCCTCCAACATACATTTTTAAATAGACTCCGCATCACTCGCAGAGCAGTAATTCTTTATAGCTGTCCTATCTTTTTTTAACATACTTCCTTATTTTTATGAAGTTCCTCTTTCAAATCAAACATAGTTGCTGGTAGATTTTTTTTCTAAATGTTAAACTCCCTTGCAAGTTGAATCTAGCTCTGTTCTGGTTGCCATTTCAGAGTAACATGTTGAGCCATGACCCACAGGGCAAATGTCAGGGCTCTTTCTCCCCTCTGGGACTCCTTTGCTGTACTGATTGTCTCAGGTTTGCTCTCAGCGTTGTGCCCTAATGGAAGGTGTGCCCATTGTGTGTGGTGGTAATTGAAGTTTCCCGTTACAAGCCTGTTTCCTGCCTTTGTGGCCTCTCCAGTTTCCCCCCTGTATTGGTCAGTGCTGCTGTTCTGGTCAGGCTGATAACAGAACTGTAGCTATTACTTGAGCCTTGAATTCCCAGTCCGTGGGGATTGTGTTCTTTGTCCATATGGTTAAATCATGAACTTGATTAGCCTTCAGGCTCCCCCTAATGTATCACCGGTCCGTGCTGGCACGATGTGTTTTTCCTGACATTAGCATTCCGCTCCTTGGTTCCTCCTGCTGGGCTTTCCAGTAGGCCTGTGTGTGACCTCCTGTTTGGGCTGGGCCTGCCACTTTCCAGGCTGACTCTACTACCAGCTACCAAAGCCCATGTGCCACTGTTTGGGTTTTGTCCTTCACCTTCCTGGTTTGTTTTACTTTCTCTTTGGTTCCTGTTTGCCTGTCTCATGCTGCCCTGTGTCCCCCCTCGTGGTGGCTCTGGGGAGCTCTCCTTGACGCTTCTCTCAGAGTTCCTTTTGCTGGAGAATGTGGTGCATCATTTCAAGTTTCCCTGTGTGCTTGATCTGAAGATGGGGACCAGACAGCACGGAGATGATGCCTCTGAGGAGAAGGCTGCTCGGCAGATGAAGAAGTGTGAACAGAGCACTTCTGCCACCTTGGGTGTGCGAGTGTGTGGGATGCAGGTAGGAATCCCCAAGGCTGCAGGTGCTGCACATTCCTTTTTCCTGCCCCACTAGAGTTTCTAGTTAGTGTTTGCTGCTGAGCACTGAGTTAGTGGGTGGGTATGCTGGAGTTGGTGGTACATACTTTTGGTCTTCGTTTCAAAGCCTAGAGAGAGGTAACTTGCTTCTCCTGAGGTGGTCTGCTTGTTCACAGAAAATATGGGCATTTTTTTAAAACAACTGTTCTTGCTTAGCATTAAGCTGGAACTGCAGTGACTGGTGGAGATGTTTCTGCTCTACCATCATCTGACATCTACTTCTGTACTGTATTGAGTTATACATTTGTTTTCCTATTGTGGCTGCACCCCGAGCACAAGGATTCGCTGCTGATGCTGTTGAGCAATAGAGCTGATCCTTTCCCCACCTGCAGGAGCATCTCATAATCCACATCTCTGCCCACAGACTCTGAAGCAAGGAGGGCCCTTCGCTAATCACATGGCAGCGCATACCAGTAGCTCCTGCTGCCAGTGGATTGACTGAGCTGCTTTGCAAAAGAGTTGGCTTTTTAAGCCTCAGGGTCTGTGTTGTGCTCCTTGGGGATGCTCACTCTTTGGGTGTCAGGGGGGAGAGCTGTGGCCGTGAACACTCAAGCTGCTTGGGGCTGTGGGGGCAGGCAGGGCCGTTCCTGCTCTCTCCTGGCTGTGGTGGTGACATGAGTTGCCTCTGCGCTGTGGGTACAAAGCAGCTCTGGGCTCTCTGTATGTTGCCTTAACCTTGTGTTCCCACTTGATGTGCATTTCCTTTGGTGTTCCAGGTCTATCAACTGAACACAGGGCATTACTTATGCAGGAATAAATACTATGGACGTGGTCTTTCCATCGAGGGCTTCCGCAACGCCCTCTACCAGTATCTCCACAACGGCATAGAGCTGCGCAAGGACCTCTTTGAGCCTGTCCTCGCCAAACTCCGAAGCTTGAAGGCAGTTTTGGAGAGGCAGGCCTCCTACCGCTTCTACTCCAGCTCCCTTCTCATCATTTACGATGGGAAGGACAGCAGGGCAGAGATGTTTGTGGATTGCCAGCCCGAGACGCGCCTGAAGCAGATGGACGGCTCCGTTCCGGAGAGCCTGCAGGACGGCGGCGGCGTGGAGCCCAGCTCCCCCCCCCAGCCCATGGTGGATGTGCGTATGATTGACTTTGCACACAGCACGTTCAAAGGCTTCCGCGATGACCCCACTGTGCATGACGGACCTGACAGAGGTTATGTGTTTGGGCTGGAGAGCCTCATCAACATCATGGAACAGCTGCGTGAGGGAAACCAGTAGCCCTGGCCTAGGGCCGCTTATTCTTGTCCTGGTGCCCGGAGCAGCCACGACCATCTACTATCATGGGAAACAGCAGCCACTTCAGTTTTAAAACAATTGTATTGCTCCACTGTTTTTAAATGTACTTGGATAGAAGAGCTGAAGGGAGAGAGGGTGGAAGTGTTCCTCAAGCTGACCACAACAGCTCTGCCTCCCGGAGGAGGGGGCTCTACAGCTGCCTGCTGGGGCTCCTGGTACTGCGCTCCTCGCACGTGTATTCTGGAGGGGGGACCTGGCCCTAGGGAAGGGAAAGCAGGAGAGTGCAGGGCTCTAGGGCTGGAGCTGCGGCTTGTGGAGCCTCCTGTGTCAGCAGCCCCCTGAAGGCCTTTGGCTCGCAATTCTCCCAGGGCACTGGAGCAGCAGCCAGCAGCCTCTGTGGGGTGGGCAGGCTGCGGGCTCGCTGGCTGGCATTGCTAGCTCTGCCCTCTGTTTTGCCGACGAGGCTTTGCTTTTGATGCTGCCTTTTCCTTCTGTTTGGGCACTGTGAATAAGCGACCCAAACGGGGAAATAAAATGACCAAATGCAACCCAGGGCGGAGCTGCAGGGGCAGGAAATGATGCACTGCCGGTGCTGCCTCCACCCCTGCGGCCCCGGGGCAACGCGGGCAGGGCTCTGCCACGGTGACTCTGCCTTGGGCCACTGACCAAGCCACAGCTCAGCTCGTGGGCTAGCAATAGTACTTGTAGCAGTTCATGTGACCCCGGCCCTGCAGCGGGGCGTTCCGGACCATTTCAACCCTTCCCCTTGTAATTGTCGGTCCCACCGCTTGTACGCAAGGATCTCTGTGTGCCGAGGGCTCGGCCTGGCGGCTCCTGCACGGGGTGGGGGAGGGGCAGCGCAGGGACGGCGCTACGTCCTACCCGGGCTTCGCGATGGAGTGGGGGGGCCCGGCGGGCACGGGGCAGCCGCTGTGCCGTGCCCCGCTGCCCGAGCTTCCCCCAGCCGCGCCCTGCCCGGGGCTCCCCGTGCCGTTCCCGTTCGCTGCCGTCCCCAGCCCCGCGTGTCCGCGCTGGGCCCCGGCTGCTCCCTTCGTGCTGTCACCGCCTCATCCCACGGCATTTCTGCCGCTGCCCGGCTCCGCGCGGGGCGCTTGTGTGCTCGGGAGCGGAGCGCGCACCGCGCGTCCCCGCCGCGCGCGCTCTGCTCGGGGACGCGCGCGGGGCGGGGCGGCGCCGGCTCCATCCCCGACCTCCTCCCTCCCCGCACGGCTTGGGCTCCGGGCGCCCGGCCGCGCTGCCCCGCTCTCCCTTCCGCTCGCTTCCTCCATCGCTTCTGCGGGCGGCGGCGCCGTTCGGCCGGGCCGCGGGGTTCGGGGTGGGCTGCAGTGAGGAGCCCGGGGCGACGGGAGCAGCCGTGTGCCCGGCCGGGGCCGTCCGGAGCCGCCTTCCCTCGCCCCCGGAGAGGAGGGCCGCCGCCTGTACATAGCCGCGTCCGCCGCTGTCTGTGCTCGCCCAGCGCCGCCCATTAAAGGAGCTGGATTTGGCCCTGCGTCTGCTTGTGTCCGCGGGGCGGGGCAGCGGGGTGACTCTGCCTCCCATTGGGTGGGGCACAGGAGTGGCTCCGCCTCTCACTGGGTGAGGCGCGCGTGTTCCACCTCCCATTGGCTGAGGCACGGGTGGCTCCGCCTCCCGCTGGGTGAGGCGCGGGTGTTTCGCCTCCCATTGGGTGAGGCGCGGGGGGCTCCGCCTCTCATCGGGCGAGGCACGCGTGGCTCTGCCTCCCATTGGGTGAGGCACGGGTAGCCCCGCCTCCCGGGGCGGGCCCGGCGGTGACGCGTGAGGCGCGCGCGGCGCTGACGTGTCGGCGCGGGTGCGGGGATGCGGGCGCTGATCCTGGTGGGCGGCTTCGGGACGCGGCTCCGGCCGCTGACCCTGAGCCGGCCGAAGCCGCTGGTGGAGTTCTGCAACAAGGCGCTGCTGCTGCACCAGCTGGAGGCGCTGCGCCAGGTGCGGGCCGCTCCGGGGGGAAGCCGGGCCCCGCCGCCCCGCCGCCCCGCCGCCGCCTGACCGCAGCTCCCGCAGGCGGGCGTCAGCCACGTGGTGCTGGCCGTGAGCTACATGTCCGAGGCGCTGGAGGCCGCCATGCGAGAGCAGGAGCAGCGGGTAAGGGCCCCGCCCCGCGCCCCCGTCCCGCCCCGCCCCGCCGCCCCGCTCTGACCCTCTGCCCGCAGCTCGGCATCCGCATCTCCCTGTCCCACGAGAAGGAGCCGCTGGGCACAGGTAGCGCCGGGCACCGGGAGGGGCGCTGGGGGCACTGGGAGGGGTTCAGGTGGCGGGGGCGGTGGCTGGGTGACGGCCGGCGGCTGGGAGCGCTGCTGGCACCAGGGATGCCGGGACGGGCACAGGTGGTGGGGACGGAGGGCTGCTGACGGCCGGCAGCTGGGAGCGCCGATGGGCACGAGGGGCACTGGGGTTGGTACGGGTGGTGGGGATGGCGGCTGGGTGAGGGCCGCTGGCTGGGAGCGCTGGTGGCACGAGGGACGCCGAGACGGGCGCAGGCGGCACCCAGCCCAAGGCTGGGCTGTCCCCAGCCCCGCGGTGGCACTGACAGCCGGGCAGCGGGACCGCTGGCGCTGGCGCGGGACCTGCTGGCCGAGGGCGGGGAGCCCTTCTTTGTCCTCAACAGCGACGTGATCTGCGAGTTCCCCTTCGCGGCGCTGGCCCGCTTCCACCGGCAGCACGGCGGCGAGGGCTCCATCGTGGTCACCCGTGTGGAAGAGCCGGCCAAGTACGGCGTGGTGGTGAGCGACCCTGACAGCGGCCGCATCTGCCGCTTCGTGGAGAAGCCACGCGTCTTCGTGTCCAACAAGATCAATGCCGGCCTCTACATCTTCAGCCCCGGCATCCTGCAGCGCATCCAGGTAGGGCTGGGCTGGGGACCAGGGGCTGGGGGCTGGAGGCCGTGTCCCCCGGCTCAGCCCACACCCCGTCTCCATCCCCGCAGCTGCGTCCCACCTCTATTGAGAAGGAGATCTTCCCGGCCATGGCGCAGGATGGGCAGCTCTATGCCATGGAGCTGCAGGGTAAGGCCCTGAGCGGGGTCCTGGCCGTGCTCAAAGCCCCACCTGCACCGCTGTCACAGCACCTCTGTCCCCGCAGGCTTCTGGATGGACATTGGGCAGCCCAAGGACTTTCTCACGGGCATGTGCATGTACCTGCAGGCGCTGCGGGCGCAGCACCCTGAGAAGTTGCACTCGGGGCCCGGTGTCGTGGGGAATGTGCTGGTGGTAAGCGCCAGCCCCGGGCACTCTGTGCGGGCTCATCTCCATCCTCCCACCGCTGTCCTCAAGCTGCACCTGCTGTCCCCACGCTGGCTGAGCCGTGCCTCCAGCCCCGCCGCAGCCCCTCTTCCTTGCAGGACCCTAGTGCCAAGATCGGGGCAAACTGCGTCATCGGCCCCAACGTGACGATCGGGGCCGGCGTGGTGGTGGAGGACGGGGTGCGCATCAAGCGCTGCACGGTGCTGCAGGGGGCCCGCATCCGCTCGCACTCCTGGCTGGAGTCCTGCATTGTGGGCTGGAGCTGCTCCGTGGGGCAGTGGGTGAGCAGACACGTGCCGCGGGGCTCTGCGGGGACTGCGCTAGCTCCTGCCCTCTGCCTCCTGGCTGTGGCCGAAGGGAGGAGGGAGGCCTGGTGCCGGTGGGCAGCAGCAGGAGCGCAGCCCCGTGTCCTGAACTGGGCTGGGCGTGACACGGCTCTTGGGCAGGTGCGCATGGAGAACGTGACGGTGCTCGGCGAGGATGTCATTGTCAACGACGAGCTCTACCTCAATGGGGCCAACGTGCTGCCGCACAAATCCATCGCCGAGTCTGTGCCAGAGCCACGCATCATCATGTAGTGCCCGCTGTGCTCTTTCCTGGCTCTGCTCAGATTAAATATTTATATTTCCATCTACCTCTGAGCATCATCTGCACACAGCTGACCTCCCAGAGCCGGCTCGGCTTTCCCTCCCCCTGTCTCAGGGCACCGTGTAAGGAAGAATAATTTAATGCTGCATTTCATGAAGTCAGCCCCCAGCCAGGGGCGAAGTCACAGAGCTCAAACACACAGCCCGGCCCCAGGCAGCGCTCACCACACGCGGGGCTGCTGTGGGGACGAGGCCTCGCGCTCCCCTCCCTGAGAACGGCCCCTCCCTCCCTGCAGCCCCTGCCCTGTGCCGGGGACAGACCCACGTGCAGGGCCGGGCGCTAGGAGCTGGGCGGCTTGGTGAAGTCGTCCACCCCCGTGATGGTGGCCTTGCAGAAGAAGCAGTCCTTGTTGTTCATCAGGTGCTGGTTGATGCAGGCTCTGGGATGGGGGAAAAGAGCATAAGCACTCCCGAACCCCAAACGCTGAGGGGGGCTGGGGCCAGCGGGAGCTACTCATACTCACTTGCAGGACTTGTGTGAGCAGGGCCGGAAGATGGCAGAGATGGGGTGTGCGTAGCAGATGGGGCACAGGTCCTCCTCGCTGGTGGGCTGTGGGGGACGGGTGGGTGGTTGGCACAGGCAGCAAGAGCCCGGCACCCGGGAGCTGGGGGGACAGCGGTGCCGGGGCTGCAGCAGAGTCTGGAGCAGCAGAGCTGTGCATGGGGAAGGGCTCGGAGGACACTCACCAGCGTGGTGGCAGCCGCCTGCTTGGACTCCTCGCTCAGGTGGCTCAGCATCTTGTCCACCTTGGACAGCTCCTCGGCACTGATGTACTCAGTGTCTAGGGGGACAGAACCGTGTTAAGTGCTGAGTGGTTCCCTGCTGCTGGGACTGCTCCACACCCAGTCCTGCCCCCAGGGCCAGCAGCCCCCTGCCCCAGCCTGGCACAGCACTCACATGTGCTCAGGGAGAAGTGGCGTTTCTCTGTGGCCGGAGCAGCTGCTGCCATGGCTGCGGGTTCCGCATGGCCCAGCAGGTACTGGATGGAGCGCAGCTGGAAGCAGGGGTCTGCCAGCAGCACCGCTGTTGCACGCTCAGCCCTGCAAAGGGACAGACACAGTCAGGCTCTGCCCCCGTGCCCCCACATCCCCAGGCATGGTCCTGGCTCAGCCCCAGCACCACGCGGCTGGCCTGTTCTGCAGGAGCTGTGCCAGGGCGAATGCAGCATGGTGGGAGCCCCCAGCACATGCCAAGGCAGCCAAAGGGCATCCCTCCTCCCCCTCCTCCACTACCATCCCACTGGGGATGTGCTGCAGGCCCCTGGATCAATGTGCTGCACTGGCATTTGCTGAGGTTGCACCTCCTGCTCAGGTGCCAGCTCGCACCCCCAGAGCTGTGGATTAGCTGAAGCAGCTGGCACCAGCATTGCATGGTGAGGGCACAGCACTGGCTGTGCACAGCAGCCCGGGGCACCTCTGCACCTCGGGGACAGCACACACTGTCCCCATGGCACGCAGGTGCCCTGGCAGGTAGGAGGGAGAGAGTGGTTGTGGCTCTTCAGGATTCACGCATCTGCAGGGAGGGCCCGGCCAGAGGAAGGGCACAGTGTGGCATCCAGAGCCCCCAGCGCTGCTTGGGCACTGTCTCCATTGTGCACCTGCCCTGTGCCCCATCCACAGCCCCATGGCCACCTCCAACAAGGGCACAGCTGGGCACAGCCGGGCGCAGCAGTCTCCATCTCTGTCGCTGGCTGAGCTGTGCTGGGGAGCAGGGGGTTAACAGCCCCTCAGCGCACAGCAACCACAGCGGCCGAATGAGCTTCTGCTGCCCTAATGGAAACCAATTCCCCAGCCCTGCTCTCCACTTCCCACCGAAGAGCCCAGGAGCTGGCAATGACATTCCTGCGCGTCCTTCACCGCACGGCTGTCCCTGCTAGCAGCACCCTCTCCTCCGCAGCGATCCCTGGGCTCAGCTTGCCCCCATGGATGGGGGTGCCGGGGGGTCCCTGCCGGCTCACCAAGGGCTGACCGGGACAAGGACAGCGAGGGACGGACACGCCGGTGTGTGGGAGGTCAGCGAGGCGCAGCGGCTGCCGCTGTTGAAGGAGGGACAGAGGCTGCGCGTGGCCGAGGGTCTCGGAAGCGGTCCCCCGGGATAAGCACCCGCACCGCCCTGCCCACCGCAGCAGGCGAGGGAGGGACGTGCCGAGCCGCCTGGCCACCGCGGCCACCACTCCCCACGCCGGGACCAATGGGCTCCCGCCCGGCCCCCACGCTGCGCATCGCCAGCACGTAAATAGGGGCGAGCGGGCGGCCGCCGGGAGATGCTGCCTGGGAGGCTGCCGGGCGTGGGGATGCGCGGTGCCGAGCCCTGAGAAACTTGGCGCTCCGGGGACGCACGGCGCTGGGAGGCGTTGGGTGAGCACCGCGGCACCCCGTGCTGGATGCGGTCCCCCCGCAGCGCACGGCCGGCTGGGGAGCGGGTACGTGTCTCTCCGTGAGGGGCCATGCCGCCCCTTAGCTCTGCTCCAGCCCCGAGGCTGCGGTCGGGCTCTGCCAGCACCTGGTAGGGCAGCACGACCCCGCCGAGCCCCATCGCCCCCGGCTGCCGAGCGGCGTCATGGCCCCGTGGGCGACCGCGGAGCTGTGGCTGCTGCTGCTGCTCCAGCTGTGCCCCGCGCTCACCTCGCCGCCCCGCAGCTGCCCCGCTGTTTGTATCTGCACCTCCGACCTGCTGAGCTGCAGCCGGCAGACCCTGCAGCATGTGCCCCACGCGCTGCCGCCCACCGCCACCACGCTGGACCTGAGCCACAACGCTCTGAGCCAGCTGCAGGACGGCTGGCTGGCCGCGCTGCCGCACCTCGAGGCCCTGCACATCGGCCACAACCAGATCGGAGAGCTGTCCCCGCGCGCCTTCCACAACGCGTCCCGCCTGCGGCACCTCGACATGTCCTCCAACCGCCTGCGCGCCGTCGAGACGCACTACTTCGAGGAGCTGGTGAGCCTGGAGGAGCTCCTGCTCTACAACAACCGCATCGCGCGGGTGGACGAGAACGCCTTCGCCAAGCTGAGCGGGCTGAGGAAAGTGTACCTGAGCTGGAACAACCTCACCTCCTTCCCCTTCCGCGCCGTGCAGGGCCTGGGCAACTTCAGCCTGCGCACGCTGGACCTGTCCTCCAACAGCCTGCGCAGCCTGCCCGTGGAGGAGCTGGCGGCACTGCCCGAGCACGTCCGCAACGGCCTCTACCTGCACAACAACCCCGTGCGCTGCAGCTGCCCGCTCTACCTGATGCTGCAGCGCTGGAGGCAGCGGGGGTTCAGCTCGGTGCGGGACTTCTTCGAGGAGCACACCTGCAAGGTGTCCGACGCCGTGCCGCGCTCCCTGATCAAGCTCCTCAAGTACAGCCACCTGTTTGAGAACTGCTCGGCCGAGCCCGACCCCGCGCAGCCCGCGCCCTTCCGGGTGACGGTGGGCCGGGTGCTGCTGCTGGCCTGCAACGCCAGCCTGCCCCACGCCGCCTACATGTGGATCTCCCCGCACCACGAGCCCATCCGGCCCCCGGGCAACGCCAACCGCTCCGTCGAGGTGTTCCACAACGGCAGCCTGCGCATCGCGTCCGCCCGGCCCTGGCACTCGGGGGTCTACGTCTGCTTGGCCATCAGCGGCCCCCACAACATCAGCCGGCTGTGCGAGGTCAACGTGACGGTAAACTACTCCAAGCCGGACGGGGAGACCTTCAGCACTGGCCTGACCACGCTGCTGGGCTGCATCGTCAGCCTGTTGCTGGTGCTCGTCTATCTGTTCGTGACGCCGTGCCGCTGCCCGCCGTGCTGCAGGACGGCCCCCCCCAGCCCCCCGCAGGAGTGCAGCGCACAGTCCTCCATCCTCAGCGCCACGCCGCCCACCACCGACGGGCCCAGCCGCAGGGCCAGCAAGCACGTGGCCTTCCTGGAGCCCGCCCGCGAGGCGCTGGATGGCAAGGAGCGCCCGGCGCCCGGCGAGGCCCTCCCCGATGGCAGGCACCCCAAGGTGCTGCAGCTGCGCTCGGATACCGAGTCCATCAGCTCTGTCTTTTCAGATACCCCCATCGTGTCCTAATGGGGCTGAGCCTCCCCACAGCCGTGCCCCAGCACTCAGCCTGACTATGGCAGGGGGGTTCAGCACCACCTGCACCGCTTCAGCCGCCAGCACAAGGGTGATGCCGATGGACTCGGCCCGCCTGCGACCCCTGTTTCATCCCGGCAGCAGTGATGCCAGCGCTGTGGCCATGGGTGTGCAAAATCCAGCCCAGCGCTCCCACCCCGATCCCTCCAGTGCTGTCCTCGGGGGCTCTCAGGGATGGCCACGCCACAGTCCCCAGCCACTCGGAGTGGAGGGAGCACGGTCCTGTGGCCCCACTGATCCACTGCAGGACCGTGCGGGGAGGAGGGGGCTCAGCACCCAGCCAAGCAAACATTGCACGCTTTTGCCTCTGAACACCCCTGAAGCTGTACATAGTGACATCGGGCACCGGGAGGTGACTGACGCAGCGCTGCTCGCAGCTCCCTGTGCCACCAAGGACGCCGAGGTCTCCTGCACCGCCTGCGCTCGCTGCTTCTCCTTGAGATGGACGTGCGCTGCTCGAGCACAGCTATTGAGGCAGTAATCTAATAAGCCTGTCGATAAATGTGAGTAATGCTCTCCTCTCTCAGGCCATCACTCTCCAGTTACATTTGAATTAAAAAATGCCTATTTTTTTAAGCTCACGCTGGGCTGTGCGTCTCCTTGCCCTCACAGCGGGGCAGCCGGGCTGGGGGCTGCAGGGCCTCCATGATCCACACGGGGCTGGTGTGGCATGAAGCACTGGGGGCTGGGCTAGGGGAGCCTCTGGTCACTTGTCCCCAGGAGGTGACATCTGTGAGGTGGGGAGGGGGCTGCACCAGTGATACACAGCACACCCAGGGACCAGCAGCATTCAGAGGCGTGGGAGACCTGCTTGCTCAGGAGCAGGCCGGCCCAAACGCTGCAAAGTCTCCCCTGCGGGACTGGGGGACCACAGCGGGATGTGGGGCCAAGCAGAGGGACACCACCACCCCTGCACAGTCACGATGAGAGAGCACAGCTCTTGCTTGTCCTTCCACTCTTCCGGCACAGAGACAAGCAGCTTATTTCCAGCACAAAGTCAGCCCTGCCCAAAGCGCTCGGGCTTGCCACCTGACACCGACCTTGTGCAGCCCCGTGCCATGAGCCCTGTGGCTGCTGCTTGGCGAGGGATGGGGACTGACAGCCGCCGCCGGCCCTGCCCTCACTGCCCGCGCCTGCTGTCCCCTTGCGTTAGTGCAGAGCCACTGATGAGCCCAGGATGCTGAGCGGCCACATCGGCTGCTGCCGGGGCTGGTGTGGAGCTTTGGCGTGGGGAGGGTTGGAAAGTGATGCCCTGTCCCCTGGGGACAGAGTTGTGGTGGCACTGTCCCCCAGCTCTACTCCCACGCAGGGATCCCACTGGGGGGGATCTGGGTTTGCCCTTTCTAATGGGAATCCTATCCCCCCCGCTTTTCTGTTGAGCAAAGCCATCCCCTGCCGAGGGATCTGGCTGCTGCACCACAGCAGCGTGCTGATGCTTCACCTCCGAGTCTGGAAAAGCATCCCAGAAAGGTGCTAAAGTGAGGGGATGGTATCATCCACCCCAAAGCACGGGGCCTGCTGCTCCCTGCAGCTGGCTGACCCCAACCCATGGTGCCAGGACGTGGTTGTTCCAGCGCCTGTCACAAGGGCTCCCTGTTTCCCAGGAGAACCCCGCCGCGGTGTGTCACACCGTTCTGGTGCCAGGAAAGGACTCTGCCCCGCAGTGCCGCTCCAGCCAGGTGCTGGAATGCTCAAAGCAGTCCCTTAGGCAGTTTGAACAGCAAATTTCAGTCAGGGAAAGCACAGCCGTGAGCATGGTCCCCGCAACAGGCAGGGCTGGAAATGCAGCGGACGGTCTCCATCACCACCATCCCCCCCTGGCAGCCACCTGCACCACTCCGGCCCGGCCGGCTGCCATGCCACAGATTGGCACGCAGCACAGCACCCTGGGTGTGCAGGGAACAAGGATCATCCGTCCCCTGCGCTCCACATCTTGGTCCCCTCCTGCCCTCCCACTGCTGGAGCTGGCTGCACCTGGAGCCCTCCCTTACCGTGCTCCTGGACTTCCAGAGAGACTCAGGCAGCAAAGCCCCGTGCCCCAGCCCGTGCACCCCCTGCCCAGGGCACAGTGAGCGGAGCAGCCTGTAACTGGGTGACCACAGTGCTTCCCTCCGTCCTCCCCACCTTTCGGGTGGCACTCCCTGGGAGCCTCCCAAGGCTCCACTAGGGCTGTGCTGCTGACAAACCCACCGGACCCCTGCACAAGTCCCAGCCCTCCAAACCAGAGCTCCGCTGCCACCAAATGTGTCCCCTCACACGTGGACACCTGCGGAGAACCTTCGGGCACTGCCCCTTTCCCTGTCGCTCGCTCTCATCAGGATCATTACACAAGATCTGGCCAACACGGCTCCATTAGCTCACTCCAAAGGAGGCTTAATAGAAAATCTGCTCAATTATTTAGCAGACAAACGGGGGGATGATACTGGCTGAAGGCTGCCAGGGTCCCTGGCATGGTCCCAGTGAGTCAGAGCAGCTCCGGGCTCAGCTCCCACCTTCCCTCTCCTCCCCATAAAATCAAGGCATGGTCATTAAGGCCTGGCAGAGCACGGAGCACACGGGCATCCCGCTAGCCCTGCTGGGCACTGGGAGCACCATCAGTGACACAGCCGTCCCCACAGACGCGAGGAGTGCATTTCTCCTCTCCTGGAAGCACAGCCCGTGGACTAACGCATACCACGTATCAATTGTCTCCTCACATCCCAGCCCGGGCAGTGTTCCCTATTCCTGTGCTTAATGGCCCTTTTTGTGCCAGGAGGCCGTAATGGGAGGACTTGATGCCTGGCTGAGCCTCCCGTGCTGGGCAGCACAGTTGAGGCATCAGATCGCATCCTGCTGCACCCAGGGCACGGCGCAGAGTCCTGCTCTCCCTGCTGTGCGCTCTGTCCCCCAGCACGTGGCACAGGGTCAGCTCGTGGACAGAAACCCCACTCAAGCAAGGAGGTCACACGAGGTCCTCCTGTCCCTTGTCCTCGCCCTCTGGGGCAGAGCTCCCTGCAGGGAACCCGGCAGGTGAACAGCTAGTGCCGGGTAATTCCTATGGAGAGGTTCCTCCGAGCAAACTCACACGGTGTAATTGTTCTGCTCATGATTTCTGGAAATCTTGGAGTTGCCAAATGGGACCTGGAATAAATTTCTCCCTAATTCTACCTCCAGGCAGTGCTTCTGCAGAAGGGGGATGCCCATCCTGTTACCTGCTCGCCCCACTGAGCGCAAGCAAGAAAGGAAAAAGGAGGGCTGTCTCCTCTTGGGTCCACGTAAACGGGTCTGACGGACAGAACCTGGGGACAGGACCCTTGCTGCTGACTCCCTGCAGCAACGCAACCCACAGCAGCCACCTCCTGTGGGACAGAACCAACCCGAGAAAGGTTTAATTCTCCTTTTTCACTCCAAGGAGCATCCTCTTGCTCACGTCCTTGGAAAAGGACACTTCCCCCTGCCTGCTCTGCCGACTGCTGCTGAGCTGTGCCACCTCCCTCTGCTTTAGGGTGACTGTGGTCAGAGATCCCAATGGGGCCATGCTCAGTCCCGCTGCGCCTCCCGGTCCTGCAGCCCTGTTTGCTGGTGCTGTGCTGAGCAGAACCACCCTGCAAGCAAGGCACAGCCCTGCTCCCCAGCTCCAAGCTGGCAGGAGGGTGAGTGCTCAGCTCTCCTTCCCTGGGAGTTATCTGCTGTCGGTACCACCAGGCTGCCTGCCCCCTGCTCCGGGAGCAAGGGGGTCTCTGGGATGCTCAGCCTTGGTACTTCTATGTCTTGTTTGACCTGAGCAGCCTCCCTGCAACGCCTGCCTGCCTTTTATAGATCAGTGGTGTATCAAATCTCAGTGTTATTGCTGGGCTTTGCAAAATCATGTAGAAGCATTTTGTTTTACATAAAATTTTCCCTGGGCTTCCTCCTGTCTCACCTTGTGCTTCTCCCGCTCCACCAGCCCCACCGTAAGGACACAATGCTTTCCTGCACCATTCCCCTGCTTCTTATTAACCTCTGCTTTCCAGTGCCCAAGGAGATGGATGTACAGCCCCTGATGAACAGTCTCAGACACACCACTTCTCAGCTGCACGATGGGGTACAGCACCTCTGCTCTGTCACCGTGCTATCCTACCTGCTGAGGGCACCACTCACACATGGGGGACAGTGCCACCCAGCAGCTGTGACAGCAGCTGCCCAGCTGTCACCAACCAAAGCACAGCTGGCTTTGCAGGGGAGACACAGGCTGGGAGGTTTCTGTCTCCCTGAAGGAGGGACAGGTGTGGTCCCATCACGTTGCCACCTTCCCCTGCTTCCTGAGTTTGCTGGACTGGAGGTCAGAGAAAGAGGTTTTAGCCCTGGGACAGTTGTTCTAGGGACAGGGAATGGGGAAGGCCTTCTCGTCCTGCCTGGCACACAGAGAACCGCTTTACATCTCTCCCCTTTCCCCCAGGAGGAAGGAACCAGTTATGGTGTCAGATTTATGAAGTTTGCCCTTTCCAAGCGTGAGGATTCTGGGGCAGAGCAAAATACACCCAAACCCACAGTCCAGAAAGGCCACTGTCACCCTTGGGGCTGTGTGACCGGTGCAGCAGCCACGGGAGCAGGATATAATTAGATGTATTTGTGTACATCTTTGAGTCCTTGAGAGAAGAAGCTGAAAGACTGGCTGCATGGCTGAGCCTCATGCCCAGATGGGGCTCTGCTCTGTGCACAGCCAGGGACTGTGGTGCTCTCCAAAGTAGGATGAGCAGGGCTGACAGGACAGTCCCTTCCTACAGCATCCTATAGGACATGGCAGTGGGGCAGCACTGGGAGAGAGCAGGAACAGGCTGCAGAGGGCATCAGCACGAGCCTGTTTGCAGAGCTCAATGCAAGCAGACACTGGCACACACAAATCAGCAGCCCGAGCCATGGCTTCACTTACAGCTTTTTCAGCAAACACGTGTGGAGCTGTTCTGCCCCCCAGCACGAAACCATCGATGTGCTGAATGCTCCAAGCACATCTGCCTCTCCTCACCTCGGTCCCCACACTCCTACTGCTCCTGCAAAATCTCCCAGGGTGCACACGTCGGCAAAGCAATGCCATGTGCAGCAACACTGTGCTTCAGAAACCAAAAGCCACTCACCCCTGAGCATCAGTGTCCACCAGCAGCCGGACCAGTATTCCCGTCACAGCTACAAGGATTGGGTAGTGGTCCACGCTCTCCAACCCTACAGAAGCAAAAGTGAAAGACAGAATCAGTGCTGCTGCACAGCAGGTGCGACAGGCCTGCAGCCTGCTCCCAGCCTTGCTGGCAGGATGCAGGGCTGTGACTTGGGTTCTCTGGGAGGCCGCAGGGAACATGGGTTCCCACAAAGACAGGAGTTTTCCCCACTAATGAGCCTCAGGCTTGGGCACTGCCCTCCCAGTGGAACATCCCTGACTCTTCCAAGCCCCATGAAGAGAAGGTGATCTGCCCTCTGCCAAGCAGGCAGAAAAATCCAGCTATTTTATGGTGAATATGGGATGCTCATAACACAGCACCTGGAGCCTGCTTCTGCTAACAGGCAGAACAGGAAGAAGATGGCTGATGCTGGTGAGAACAGCTTGCCTCAGCAATTCAGTGCACCCTTTACTCAATGCAATGCACAGCAACCGAGTTTGCTACCTACACTGAAATCTGTTCAGGGCTTTGAGCCCTTCAGACAGCTCCAGTCTAACCCATGTCAGGTCAGTGCACCTCTCCAGCAAGATACCTGCCACGGGCACAGCCCAGCTGCCACCTCTGCTGCGGACAGCCAGAGCCATACAGCTGCTGATCACACACCTCTGCAATGACCTTGGCCACGGTCCAAGGGCTTCCAGCACGTTCTCAACAGGGCAGAGAGATGGAGAGTTGATGCACAGACTCACCTGGCAGACGGAGGTTGACCACTCTGTCAAACAAATTTCTTTCAGCTGTCACACGGTTCAGCACCTGGTTCAAGAGCTGCGCAGGGAGAAGCAGAGCGTCTGAAGTCAGCACCTTGCACTTACATTCGTACTCCACCTACAGATGCCAAGCTGCTTCTGTGCAGGCAGCTCTTGGGAAATAGAGGGTACGGCCACAGCCCATGAAGAGCCAGCTGGCAGCTGTTGCTGGGCAAGGCAGTGTCAGTGGGGTGGGGATGGCAGTGGGACGGCCCTAGCAGCCCTGTGGCACAGGAAAAGCACAAAGGGCAATGTGCTCCTCTGTGTGACTGAGCATCACCGCAGACGGAGATTTCTGCACTGCGGGAATCAGCTGCAGAGGCACTTAATCAACCACCATTAGCTCTCACCCAAACCCCAGTGGGACGAGCAGGGATCACTCCAGGCTTGACACGCACACTGTAAGCCGTGCAGTCTCTGAGCACAGCATCCTTCTTACTGTCACCCGCATCCATGAAGCACTGAACTCTGTGGGCGCAGCTTTGCAGGTGAGGGGCATGCTGCAGCACCCTGCTCTCTGCTGACGCTCCCCAGACCAGGTGCCGAGCACCACTCGCACCCTCTCTAAGGAACCTCCTTCCCTCTCTGCTAAAGGCCAATACCTGGGCGAGCCTCCGAAGCAGCAGCTCCGATGATGGGCGATTCCAGTCCAGGAAGATCTCGGGGGCCAGAGTGACGGTCATCTCCAGCACCCGGAGCAGGCTGACCGACAGGTCGAAGCACGTGGCACACACCTTCAGCTGCCGGCTGTCCACAAAGTTCCTTTCCAAGCGCTCTGCAGCCTGCTGGATCTATCAAGAAACAGAGACAGCTTAACAAGGCCTCTTCCCATAAGGAGGGCCATGAACCCCAGCCCAGCCCGGTTCCTGTATGTGCCAGGGAATGGCTGCACCCCCAGCCCTGAGATTCGGGTCCTGAGCCCTGCTGAGCGTGAGACACCAGGCATGGGGCCGTGCAGCCCAGGGGCATGCTTACCTCCTGAATCATGCCAATGAACTCGGAGAAAGCCCAGTTCAGCTGGTTGAGGACGCTGTTGAGGAAGCTGGGAGCCAAGTCACGGTCGCTGCGGAGCAGGTCTGCCATGTGCCTCTGCAGCAGGGTGGAGGGACATGGCTCTGCAAACAGACAGGGACAGCTCAGTGGCATGGACACAGAGTGGCCACAGATTCGGGGTAAGAGCAGGTAGGAGCTTTGCTCTGGGTTTTTTAAGTATTGTGTCTTACTGTACCATGCAGTAAGCAGAGAAGGTAGGTGCTGGAAGGCTGGGCACAAGGTCTGTGCTGGACAGAGACCCCTTCAACACCAGCCTGCATTAAGCAGGGACTGGCCCCGAGCACCCACTGCTGCCCGGAAGCTCCACATCCTTGTGCTCAGCTCAGCTCTAAGTGCCCCTCATAGCAGCATGGCAGCCAGCTGTCCAGAGCCAATGTGTGCGAGGGAGGCACCTAGAAAACCCCCTCCTCCTGCCCAGGGCCAGGCTGTGCCTCTGGTGGGCTTGGGAAGGCAGGGCTGCCCACGCTGCCCTGCGCATGTCCCCACTGTGTGCGGCATCGTGCCCCCAGGGCCACGCAGCTGGGGAGTGTGGTCAGTCCCACGCGGGATGCTGGCCCCTGCAAAGGGGTAAAGGAGGGGGCACGCATGGTGTGGGTGCCTCTCACTGGCAGCTGGAGGCTCACAGAAGCAGTAACAGCACGAGGGAAGGACAGCTAAGATCAAACTACAGACTAACATTCAGGGCTTGGAGAAAGAATCGTGAACATCTTTGCCAAATACAGAGAAGAAGCACAACTACTTTGCCCTACGAGAAGCTACCAGTAAATTAGAGCAGGTGGAAACTCCTGCTTGAAGGGCAGCAGGGGCAAAGGAAACACATGGCATCCTCCAGCAGGATGTCAGAGGCTGAGCAGCCAGGCACAACTACACCCTGCTCACTGGCAACAGCAGAACCAGAGAGGGAAGGCAGGAGACAGGCAGAGATCATCAGCCCAGATGGGACTGGGAGAAGCAATTCTGTAAATCCTCATAATGAGTAGGAGATTCTGCTGGGATGGAGGACATGTGCTGGTGACTCGGAGCCCTTATGCTCCAGGCAGGCTTTGATCCTGGCCCAAAGCACATCTCTGGGGGGGGATTTCATCAGGGCAAATGGCTTTGATGTCCTGCGCCCACACACAGCTCAGGGGCTGCCATAGCCAGATGGATCATTTATGTACTCAGCAATCCTCTGTGGCTTCCTTGCCCAGGGTCCCCCTGAAGCTATGTAAGCCTTTGGCACCGAATGTGCCCTAGAGCAACATTTTACAGCTTAATTGTGCAAGGCAGGAAGAATTCTAACTGGAGCTTGGCTCTCACTCGCTTCATTTGAAAATGTTCCTCTCGCTGCCCCTCAGACGCTGCTCTCCATTCACCCCCTGCAGCCAGCCGTGATTTCAGACCTCCACCACAGCCCCGAGTCGCTCCTGAGGCAGGAGCAGCTGCAGCCCCAGCAGCCTCTCACACACAGACCGCCACATCCCTGCCCTGTGCCACCCTCCCTGAGCCTCGCCAGCTCTCCCAGATTTTCTGTGGAGAGGTGGAAGTGGTAAGTGCCCTCAGCATCCAAACCACAAATAGGAGGCAGATTTGCACAGAAGCATAATGTGCTGTTTCGTTCTGTTTTCCTTCCCTTGCAATTGCTGTTGTGTAATTTGTTCCTCTGGCCACGCGTCGAGCTGCCTTTTCTTTGTTGTTTTTTTTTTTCCCCCCGAACAGATGAAGCTAGGATTTCAGCTCAAGGATGACCCTTCTGTCAGAACTGTGGTTTGTGATCCTCAGGAACTTGCTGGCTGCAAGGCGCAAGCAGAGAAGCCCAGCAGCCAGCACTGCAGCCCACTCTGTTTCCTTCTGTTGGTGACAGATGATGGCACACAGCACTCCCTTAGCAGACAACACTAAGCAAGGGGATTTGTCTGTGAGTGAGGGCTGGGAGAAAAAGCTTTACCCCAGAAGAAAGCCCACAAATATCAGCCCCAGAGCACAGCAGCTCCAGGCACCACCGCTGCAAACCGCAGCTGTGCCGTGGGGCTCTGCCTCTTCCACCGGCACTCCAAGCCAAGACAGTTCCCAAAATGAGCTGCCCAGCCAAATCCTCCCTCAGCTGAAGGCAGCTTTGGCTTTCTGAAGGATGATTTTCTGCTTGTAATAACTTGCTTTACCCTGACTTCTAGCCAATGGCTATTTCCTCACAGTGTTTTTCCTATAAGTGGTGTGAATTTGCTCCAAGCCTCCAATTCCAGGTACTTAAATGCTTTCCTTGCTTTTGGCAAAGATTGGGCCAGTCTATAGAGCATTAACAAGTGGTGCTGCTTGTCAGACCTCTCCAGAGTTATGGAGTTTTTCTAAGGTTTTACGCTAACACCAGGAAAAGTGCACAAGTTTGGCCATTATTGCTCTCAAGAGGAGTGTGAGTCTTAAATACACCGTGACCAAGCTGAAAGCCATGGGAGGAACCTGCCCTCGGCCACAGCAAGAGAGGCAGCTTCTCCTGCATGAGTTCGCAGACCGGGATCAACATGGGGCAAACATCAGGGGTATCCAGAAACCCAACCTAGCAGTCAGACCCCCGTATCCTCCTCTGTTTAACATGATGTTCACCTGCATTGAGCTGTTTCCTCCCCACACCGCTCTCAGCATCGCCCTCCTGGGTGTGAGCACAGCCCTGGCGTTTGCTGCTGGAGAGGAGTGCCAGGAGTCCATGGTTACCTGGTGGTGTGGTTACCTTCTCGATCTTGGCAACAGAATGTCATTAGGATTTCTGAAACTTGTAACTCCTTCATACAAAAGCCACTCGATCTTGGCTTAGCCTTCGTTATGGCAGATGAACATCAGTCATTGGAACTGAAATTGGTGGTTTTCCAAGGCCAGAAATTATGACCTCAATACATTTAATGTGGGCAACAGAGCATGGCCCCAAGCGGTTATAGATACATCCGACGTTTCCACAAGAGAAACTTCCCCACAGAAAGGCAAGCAAAGCAGCCAGAGATGAAAAAACAAAGTTCAAAGTGGGGGGAAATATAGTGCGTGATCTATAAGGTTATTAGGCAGCCAGAAAACCCCAGAACTGCAGCAAACCGCTCAGCTAGGAAGTTCTCTGAGGCCACAATGAAGCACAGACAAAAGCTAAGATGTGAAGGGCAAAATGGGTATAATTAAAGACAGCCAGCAGTGGAAGAAAACAAGGAGAAAGAAGATAACAGAAGGAAAAGACATAAAGGAAACATCTACAACTAGGCTGGCTACATACAAAGTTGCTTTAACTATAGGAAATAACTGTAACAGAATTATTTAGAAAAGCAGCAACAGGAGAAAGTCAAACAGCAACAGAGGCCATTAACAGATAGAGTTAAAAATTAATAAAGCAGACAAAGTGGAAGCATTCAATAAGTGCTCCTACTGGCTAATTGTGAAGACGCGGGGTCACGTACTTTCATTACAGGAAGATAATTATGTACTTGATAGTTTGCTAATGACCCGGCACGATTTATAACAGGGCTATTTGGGAGACCTCTTGGTCAGTGACCTGGGTGTTTGCAGCGTGGGGGCTGTTAGATAGGAAGGGGCCACGCAGGGGCTGGAGGGGGGAACAAAAAGCCCTCCTGAATAAGACTCAGAGGCTGCACTTTTTCCCACATCATTGAGAAGGACAAAGAAGTGTGTTCACATAAACGCTTCTGAGGAAGAGAACGTTGTCATGTACACCCAGCAGAGCAAGGCAGCAGCATTGGAAGACAGGAGATGAAGTTAGGTACGTTCCCACCACGAAAAAGTGAAGGGTTTATTCCTGAGAGCAAGGAGCTACCACTGGGAAGGCTTGGACAGTTAAACTAACACAAGCCAACTATTTTGGCTTCAGGCTGGCTGCAGAAGCCGGCCCAGATGAACAGGGATTTCTTTCAGCTCAGCAGTTTGGCCTGCGGTCCCTGCCAACGCTCAAATTGCAGCAAGGTGAGGACGGACAGCTGGGAAGGAAGGGGGGCATCTCCTTCTCCTTTCCTGGGCGGCATCTCAAGGACACCTCTGAGTCCCATGTCCCTCTTCAATGAAACCAGCATTCATTATTGATTCAGCTGCACCTTAAAATAGCAGTCCCAGGAGCAAGTCCCCAGCAGCCTGCCCAGCCCGCCCTGTGCTCAGACTGCACGGAGCCATCCAGGGATGGATGCAGAGAGATCTCAAAAACTGAGGAACTCTGATCCTGTCCCAAAGCTCTGCAGGACTGAGGGATCTTGGTGACCACCACCTGCGACTGACAGCAGCTACAGGACGATTGTGCAGGACGATGGTGAAGGGCAGCCATGAGGTCCTTGCCACGTGTAGCAGGGCTTCCCCAGCATCCTCTAAGGATAAGAGGAACCCAAGGTTGGCACAGCCTGCAGCAAACCTCTGACCCAAGAAGTAACACTGATACAAGTGAGAGCAAGAGCAGGTCTGTAATGCAGCCTCAGAATCTGCCATGTGGGCACGAGACTCCCTGGCATCTCCTAGGGATGTAATTAAGAAAAGGGACCACTGTGTGAACCCCCCTGTCCCACAAAAGAAGACTCTCTCTACGCAGAACTGGGGA
Organism: Numida meleagris; assembly: GCF_002078875.1. NCBI lineage: Eukaryota > Metazoa > Chordata > Aves > Galliformes > Numididae > Numida > Numida meleagris. The sequence continues at coordinate 2,124,488 of NC_034419.1, read as the reverse complement.
AGGAGGGAACTCTCTAAAGCTACTACACCAGACAAGAGAGGGTCACACAACAAACTTACTCTGGAAACTAGCAACAGAGAGATCTCCTGGGCAACCACAGGCAGGAGAAAGAAAAAGAACAAGAGTGCCGTTAAAGCAGAGATAGGCAGCTCTCCCCAGCTGAAGGGGCATTCAGTGCACCTCCACGTGCCCCCTGCCCACATCAGGCTGCGGTATTCTCTGTTCCCCATCCCCGAGCAGCTCTCCAGGAGCACAGTCTGGCACAAAGACTTTTCCACAGAAGAGAGGAATCAGGACTGTATCCAGACTGGCCAAGAGTCTACATCGGTGAAGCTGAGGCATGTCTTTCCCAGATGTAGCAGAGCTGAGGAACTCCTCAGTTTGGCAGAAGCACTGATAATTGAATTGCCAAGCCAAAGGCAAGACAGGCTCTGCCAAGGCTCCAAGAGAGAAGCCTGTTTAAAACACTCCCTGCTTCTGGATTTGTCCAGTGCCCTGCCTCCTTGGGCACTCCCTCTCACAGTGTACCTGCTGTGAGGACAGCCCTCCCTCTCCACCCTTTGTAATCATGAATGCCAGTCCCCTGCTCCACTCACTCTGCAGGCTGGGGAGGCTGGCATCCTCAGGCTTGGTTTTCAGCAAGTGTGGGAGCCGCGTGTATCTGTACCCGAAGCCACAGCCCTGCCAAAAGAGATGAGGAAAGATCTTAGAGGATGGAAAACAGTTAGGTTTTGCTGCTACTGGAAAGCAAAATGCTCAGTGTCCACCCAGGCCCCAGACAGTGAGAGGGCAGGGATGCTCACCCGCCACAGCCTGACGAGGATCCAGTTGGTCTGCGCCCAGGGCCGCTGCTCGTAGGGAGCCAGGAGGTTCTTCATCATGGAGATCCGCCTGCCACACAAAGACACAGGTCAGCTGCAAAGGGTCTGGGAACAAGGGATTAAACTGGACTCATGGCAGGACTCATGGAGCTGGGACAGAGCAACACACACTGGTGTAATAGAGAAAGGAGGCTCCCCAAATCAACGCCAGCACCCTGCTGCAGCTCCTCTACCCCTGCAGTGCTTGGCAGCCCGCCTGCTCACTCCGAGCCTTGCCACTAGCCCAGCCCTGCTCCAGGAACAGGCAGGGCAGCACTTACTGCTCTTCTGGGATCCTCTCTACAGCACGCAGTGAGTGGGGATAGCAGACATAGCTGGCCAGCGCCTGCATCAGGGAGTCCCGGATGTCTGTGGAGCAAAGAGAAGGGGCTAGGACAGGCATCCCAGGACACACAGCGTGCCATGGAGCACCTGAACACCAGAGGCTGCGAGGAACCAGCCCTCATTAACAACAGACCCTCTCTGGACACGTTCTGAGGAAGAACTGACTTTGCAGATGACACCAAATTAGTGGGATCAGTCAATGTGCTCAGCGGCTGGACTGCTAGAGGGACCTGGGTGGGCTGGAGAAATGGGACAGCACAAACGTTATGAAATTCAAATGGAACAAATGCTGACTCCCAGGCCTAGGAAGGAAGAATCCCTTGCAATGGCACAGGCTGGGACTGACTGGGTGTGGAACAGCACTGCGGAGAGCAGCCCAGGGCTGGAGGCAGCCAGTAACCTGAGCTTAGGCCAGCAGTATGCCCTGGCAGAAAAGGAGGCCAACAGCATCCTCTGCTGCATTAACAAGAACACAGCCAGTAGATCAAGGGAAGCGATTAACTCCTTTAATTAGCTCTCATTAGACCACAGGCAGCGCACTCAGTTTTGAGACCCTCAAAACAGAATAAACAGACTAGAGTTTGGCAGAGGGCTGCTAATATGGTCAGCGTGCCCTGCAAGGAAGAGCTAAGGGAGCTCGGTTTGTTTGTCATGGAGATAAGAAAGCTTTGGGGAACCTAACAGTGGCTTGTGAAGAGGTTATCAGGAAGATAAGAGGTTATCACTAAGATGTAGTTCACAACTGTGGTTATGTACCACTAGGGGTATATAGTGGGAAGTAGAATGGACATCAATTAAAGTAACAGAGGTTCACACTGGCTATAAGGAAAAACGTTTTCTCCATGAGGACAGTAAAGCAGTGAAACAAGCTGCTCAGAGAGGCTCTGTGTTGTACAGTCTTCATCCTCCGAGGCTTTCAAGATCAGACTGAACAAAATCCCTGAGCAGCCTAGTCCAGCATCACAGCTGACCCTGCAGGGGATGGTCTACAGACCTCCTGAGATCCCCTCCAATCCAAATAATCCTGCGATTTCGGCCTGCCCCATGCCTTCAGTTGGAGAACCATCTGCACCCTCTGTGTAGAGGGAAGGTCAGTCACGAGCTGGGAGAGCCTGAAGGATAACATTCTCTCAAAGTAGAATATGCTAGAAAATACACAGCTTCAGAGAGCACCAGATCAAAAAATGCTGTTGTCAGAAGGTATTCAGATTACAGCCAAAGCCTGAAGTTCCAACAGTGCTCTCTTCAGGAAAAACTGGAGAAGTATCCAGGAAGCCACAAGCAGCTGTTTGGTGCTCTTCTGCTGAGCGTTACCGGTCCACATCGGAGGCAGACAAAGGTACTGTGCAAGTGCTGTGCCCTGAGTCTCCCTCTTGAACCCACTGTCTCTTCTGTCTTTGGTTGGAGCAGCTGAGGGTAATCCTAGACAACCAACTCCCTGCTAGAGGTCGCAGAGTACTTCTTAATCTACTTCTGTGCAGCCAGCCAGTGACTTCAAATCCCTTTAACCTAGAGCACAAGCTCCTCTAGCCAACCTGCACAAAATGAAAAGAGCCAACAAGCATCCTGGGGGTCTGCTGTGGATGCAACAGCTGCCAGCAGATGAGTGGTATCATATGCAGCCCCGTGTTCTGCAACAGAAAAGCATGCCTACAGCTTTAGTTTAACCTCTCAATAAGACAGTGTCATCTAAAGGATGAGGGGAAAGCAGCTTCTGCAAGAAGAGCAGGGTCACTTCTAAATCTAGATTACAGGGATGAGAAGAGGACTCGTCTCCCACTGAGGATGCAGAATAAACACAGCATCAGAAATAGCTACTGAATTAAGTAGAGTTTAGAGCAGTTAGAGCCAAGTCCTGCGTGAACCAAACTGGTTTCCAGGCAGCTGGAACTAGGCATGTTGAATCACTCTGCCTTCAGGATCTACCCAGATATCATAAAGGGTCATACACTGAGGGACCTTCACAGAAGACACATGGAACTGATGAAGGAGAATCACTTAAGTCTCTGTCTCCAAAAGCAGTAGCTTCCACACAGACTTGACTTAATGAAAATGAGAGTCAAGCTGAGCAGGGAGTATTCGTTTGAGAGTAAACAGTCCACTTAGCACAGTGCTGGGTTTGTCCAGAAGCACAAATCAAGCCCCAAACTCAGAGAACTAAATGCAGAAACACATATGCAGAGATGAGCATTTTTGTACAAATCCGTGCGCTCCTCATGTTAGCAAAACCTCACAGCGAATTGAGGGATGCCTGTATATGGTCCATCTGTATCTGCATCTGTTTGTCTGCTCCTACTCCAGCTTGGGTAATGCAAAGGCTTGCTGCCCCAGTCACCAGGGAGAGCATGCCTGTGCCTAGGCAGCTAAGAAGAAACCCCAGACTAATGTGCAAGTAGTTGGGATGTGAGTCTTGCTCTCAAAGGAGCATCCCAGGTCATGTACCTGACCCTGAAATAAGCAGGACACGCTGGTAAGGGCAGTGTCTAGCCTCTCTTTGCCTGTGGAGGTACAGAGCACTCACTGAGTTCAGCAGTAGATCCCAACAGAAGACTGCTGAGCCACTGGCAGTGGGGCCAGCCAGGGCTGCAACATATCACCCCAAAGAAGAAGAGAGCAGCTTTACCTGTGCCCACGATCCTTGAGTCAGCAAAGTGTTTGGCCAGGATGGCAGCGAGGCGCATCAGGGTTTCTTCATAGCCTGTAAAGAGAAGGAAGGAGCAGGGGTCATGCAATGACCCTGTGGGCAGCCCTGTGGTCCAGCAACAGGACAGGCAATGGGATGAATTCCCGCAGCAGCTAACTTCACAACTTTGTTGCCTGTCCCACTGTCAAAACAAACAGCTGGGAAAACATGTATAATCTGCAACACAGTTTCCTGCTTCACCATGCAGTCTGAAGCAATTGCTCACAGAAAGGTAAAACCGATAAACCAAGCAACTGAGTCAGATGATAAGAGAGAGAAGTCTAATGCAGAAGGGGCTGAGCAACATAAATAGCACCCTAGATCTATGCAGAGATGCCATGTCCACTCTGCAGGCCTAGAAGAAATAAATCTGTTACTACTTAATTCTGCTGCTCCCTGCACAGCTTCCAATCAATGGACACTTTTTAGCTATGTCTTCTTGGCTGGAACCACAGCTCTTTCTTTTGCAGACTCTGGAAAGCCTAAGAACTGCTGGGGGTGATGTAGCCAGGAAAAGCATGCAAAGACAGAATCCACCTTGGCATGAAGTGGGTTGTCATCTCCATACCAAATCCCATGGGGATTTGAAAACAGCCCCAGCTCCTGCACTCATGGCATGAAACCCCCACCCAGCAACCAGCGGGCACTGGCATACATTGTCAGGGCAATGACATCTTCCTGCATCCCAACCCATTCCTGATGCCTCCCTGGAAACAAAATCCATAGCTGCCAATGATTTTCAGTATGGCTAATACTGCGACAGCTCTGGGCGACGCACGGGCTCCCTGCCTGAGTTAAGCAAAGGCCTCTGCTCACCACTGGGCACCTACTCAAGGAACAGCATTCAGCACTTGCCCCACATCATACTGACAGTATGAAGTGAATGACATCACAACCAGGAAAGGATACAGAAGGGATGCCCAGCTAACAGTACATCATAAGGATGGGGCTTTACCAGGCCAGAGCTAGCAAGCCCTCCCCATCCCCTTACCTGGAAGTTCCTCCATGCTATTGACAGGGCTGAAGTAGTTCTTGAGTGCGCTGTAGCTGTTCATAGCCACGCTGAGGTAGAACTCTGGCATGAAAGCGAAAAGCGAGCCTGTCCTGTCACCATGCTCAATGGTGCGGATGCACACTCTCAGCAGCCAGTAGATATCCTGCATCTTCTCCTGCCAAGGAGAACACAGCATTCCCCAGCAAGTTCAGAGCACAACCGTCACCAGTATGATACCAGATCAGCAGTGGCTTAGTCTCACTCAGTCTTGAATCCCTTCAGGATCTATTCTTTTCTGGGGAATATGTGACCACACGAGTCTGATTGCAAAAAACGTGTGTTAGTTTCTATTCTGAGTGCAGCTTCTGAAGGAAAGCAGACACTAGCAATCCCGGCATAAATCTGGTGGAAAGAAAGCTCAGCCTTTGTAGGAATTAACACACGGAAACTGGCAGAGAGCTCACACCAACTCACACCCCTGCAATAGGCGGCCACAGCCTTGGGGCTTCCGTGCCAGCCACTCAGCCACACTTCCCATCTGCAGGAACACTAGCTTCTTGCTTCTCTAGCAGAGCTCTGGGGATCCCCAATCAAAACCAGGGAAATTGAAGGGCATCTACATAACTTTAAGCTCTTAAAATCAGTACCAACGAAGGCGTAAGAAGAGGAAATGTTATTTTATATCCTGTAACGCCAAGAGACATGATGAACACTGGCAGTTTACATAAAAACAGAAGGAAGAGAGTAACACTTCAAATTTAGAAAAAAAAAACATCTCAGAGGTGCAGATAAGTGATTCCATCTGCTTAGTGGCTTTTTTAAAGTATGCCACTATCATCTTTGGGAGAGCTACACGAGTTCGTTCAGTAAATTACACCAAACTGGTGAAAATCATCTAAATTGAATAAAAGACATCTTTATCTCAATGCTGATGCACACCCCAGCTCAAGTGTTGTTTTCAACAGCTACAATAAGCAATTGTGCAGACAACATTACGGTGAAGAGAGCTGCTTTTGATTTTATGAAGACTCGATAACCTAAAAACATCGTCTCAGGTATTGCCAGGATAGAAGAAAGCTTACACCAAGAGGATGGAGAGATGTGATTACGCACAGCGTGACAGAGAAGTAGTGTCTGAACAAAATAAGCTGAAATGGTCTTCCCCTGGGGTGTTCTGAAGGTGGCATTATCTACCTTAAAACCACGGATGTTTTGCTCTTCCTTTCATCTAACACCAAATCCCGCAGCTCAGAATAAACTCATGGCAAATTCCCCAGAGGACACAGCAGCCTGTCCTGCGCTCTGACACCTCGGCACAGAGCAGGACTTCCCCTCTCTGCAGAGAGCAGATCACTCTCCTTCTTTCCATCAGCAACACTTGTACAGTCGTGTCCCTCCACAGCATGCAGGCCACATGGATGCTGGAGCCCACTGGGGACACAATTCCACAGGGAAATAGCAGGCACCGTGATGGCTGCGAGATGGAGCCCTGCAGGTGCAGGCAGTACGGCCAGGCTCCTGTGCAGCCACGCTCCTCTGCACAGCAAGCTCACTCAGCTCCTGGGGCACATTTCACAGCCCAGCTAGTGAGCTGCTCTCCCTGCAGCCAAGGCAAAAGCACAGGAGGATGCATTCAGAAAGGTGACAACTGCAGCCCTGAAGGGAGGTGGGTACTCATCTTTAATATGACAACAGGTCATCTAGAAACACGAACACTGTTTCTGCATGGGCTACAACAGTGATAACTGATGTGCGCTGGGAAAGCCCCCCAGCCTCTCAAGAGAGAGCCAGGAAGAAAGGTGCATTTTCTGGCAAGCATGGGCTATACTAATGTGGCTGGAGAGCTTCTGCAGTGCCATGCTATGCCCTGCAGTCCTATTCTGCCAGGGAAGGAGGGGACAAGCGAAGAGTTCAGCCACTGCAGCTCTGGCAGATGTGTTCACAGGAGCTGCTGCTCCTCCCCTCCCTGTTTACATCCTGGGATACACGTTGCCACTGCACATTCAGAGAAGGGTGAGCTACTCCCCAGAACAAAGAACATACAAACATAGAGGGGGCAAGGTAATGTGCAAGGGAACACAAGAGGAGATCTGCACAGTGGAAGAGCATAAACTGCTTGTGAGAAAAACAGGACCAGAGATGTTACACCAGCAAATGGCGAATGCAAGGAAGAAGGGACAACTTGTGCAAACAGTCACTGTGGTACTAAATATAAAAAGCACTCAGAACCAAGTGAAGAAGGGGAGAACATCTGAAAAGGAAGCTCCTCAGGGTTGGATGCTGCAGATTCCAGGGAGAGAAGCCTCAGTGAGAACTCACCATGACACACAGCGCAGCTCAAGGAAATGTTTCACAATAGCTTCTCTGTCTTCTCAGCCTGCCCTAAGAACTCGAAGTCCCTTTGGCCTGCATGCTTCTGTCTGCACCACAGAGACTCAACTCCCCAAGGAAAAGCCTACAGCACCACACAATGCTCAGAACACACTGGGCTGTGTTCTAATGCACGCTTAGGGACCAACCCTGGGGCGGGAGGGAGTCCAGGCCTCGGAAGGAGTCCCTGCTCATGAAGGCACAAAGAAGCCCCAAAGATCATCAGCATTGCTCCAGCCCCAGCAAAAATATCACTTGTGACATGTGAGCTGAGCAGCACAGATACAGAGGCACACCTGCTCAGTATCTTCTGAGCCACTCACATTATGCTCCTGCCCACCTTTGAATAGATGGTGACATTTATCCAGGCAAGGCGTCGGCTTAGGTGATTGAGTTTCTCAGAGAAGACCTTCTGGCTCTTCAGCAGCTCCTCATGGATGTCTCTCCTCTGAAAAGAGTACAGAGATGTGAGGGCAGATATCACTTCCATTTATATTATTCTTTTTCAAAGCTGGACAAACAACACAAAAGCAAATACCACCCTGGGGCTGGCTAGGCAGAAGAGAAAGAGGTCAGCTCCCCTTCTGAGGAGGGAATGGGAATCGGTGCTATAAAAAGCACTTGCTGGCCTCAGTTGCAGCCCACAAGGCCTGATGCAGACACTGGTCCTGACAGCTTTAGGATCAACTGCTGTCAGAGATACTTCTTTAATGCATCACTGGATACATTCAGTCTCCCGCAGCTGGAGAGGATAATAATGTCCCAGGTTCACCACTGCAGGGTATTTCCTACTCATTTTTTTCTGAACCCTCCATTGCGCTTGTGAATGCCAGATTCAAGGAAAAGTCCCAGCAGCCCAGGCAAAAGTGCAGTAGCTGTGGGTTGGAGGGTCTCCTCCAGACAGGAAACCTTTCCAAACCCCAAATCACAGTTGTGGGGTACCCCCAGTCCCAACTCCAGGAGAACGGCTCCGAGCTGCCTGCAGCACTTGGAGGTTTGCAGACTGCCACAGTCTGTCTGTCTGGGAGAAGATGAAGCAGTTGCTTCAGTGCCTCTGTTCCTTGAGGCAGTGGTACAATGGGTTGGCACAGCATGAAATGTGGCTGCCAGCTCCAGGCATGAGTTACTCCCCCAGCAAAACATTAGTTGCTCCAGTGCTGGAAATCACGCACTGTGCTTCAAACTTTTTGCCAGGTACTGAGGAGCTACCAGAGAAAGAAGCTGGATGTCCAGAGACACTTACTCTCTTTGGGCAGCGGCTGATTTTTTCCTCTGTGTCTTTCAGTGCCATAGCATACTCATTCACATCATCTGACACACCAACCATCTGAAAAGCAAGCAGATTCCAACAAAAAATGAGAGCATTTATTTCCCTAGACACAAAAGCACGCAATCTGATCCCCTGTGGGAGCTGGGAGAAGGAAAGGACACAGTCTCTAAGCAAGCAGAAAACAAAGAGTCAGTACAGAAGCAACAGAGACTGGGAGAATGGATGTCTGCAAAGCACATGCTGCTTACCTTCCCAAGCTGCTGGTGGACACTGAGGTTGTACATCATCACTATCCCATCCAGGACTTCCAGGAGGGAGTTCTCTGTGATGGGCTGGTCTGGCTCCTCTGGAGGTCTCCCCAGTAAGAGACCCTCATTTCCATGGCTGCCTTCAACTGCAATCCACCCCCAAGACAGGAGAGAAGTTCTCAACAAGGCATTTTGGCACCACAGCTCCTGCCTGCACCTTTCTCAAGCCAATGACCAGAACCTTGCTGTACATCTGTAACACACTGCTCCTTCCCTAGTCACACAAACACACCGTCCCATCTCACTGCACGCATCAGGCTGACCTGCCAGACCTGCTCTAACAGACCCAAGCCACACTTCAGAGACTTGCCTGGCCCCACCAAGGGGCCAACAACAGTGCTGCCTCTGAACTACCTCCCTGCCAAGTCATGCTGTGCCTACAGGAGCCAAGGCAGCACCTTCTTGCATACGGAGTGACACCATCAAGAGCATTATGTGCAGGATAGCAAAGTGGTTAACTGTGGACTTTGTGGGTCTCAGCATGCCCTGGGAAAGGGAAGGAACAATGCTGGAAGTAAACAGATTGCTTTCCTCTCAAGAGCAGGGGGAGCTGAAGAGGCTGTTCTCCCAGGGACCAGCTGGGCCATGCTAGCATGCAGCAGAAGTACTCACTGTCCTCCTCTGTGCGCTGCTCCACACTTAGAGTGCGTACTTTGACCTTCTCAAGGGTACCAAGAGGCCGCCGTGGGTTCATTAGGCTGACGGCCGCTGTGCTGAGGAAACGGTTGGCGCGGCCCAGGGTGGGAGAGCTAAGCCAGCCAGGTCTGGCAAGAGCTCCTCCAATGGCTAGGGTGGCAGAGGGACGCTGAGACTGAAAAGACATTAAGGGAGAAAGAGTTCTAGCTGTTATGCTGCTCACTATTCTTCCCTTTTTCCTGCAGGGATTTTGGTACAGATGCACAAGGGCTACCAGAAAGGGAGATGATTCTCAGTTAGCCAGTGTGCGTCCCTTCATCCAGGGGCACATGTCAGGCACAACCAGCAGATCTGCACAGCAAGAAGCTGCTGTGCCTACAGCTGTCATGCCTCCTTTAAAAGTAGGTATTGAGAGCTGCCACAGAGGAGAGGGCCATGTTCAGATCAAGGGATACTTAGAGGGCAGAGAAAATTTGGCTACTCAGACTTGGTGCACCTAGGAACTTGTTGATCTCCCACAAGTTTAGCTGTTAACCTGGCTGCCCACGGGCTGGTTACAGTCCTGGACCAGACACTGCTTTCCCCTACACAAAGCTTTTCTAGCTAGAGGCTAAGCTTGCTGCCCCAGCACCAGTGGCTCACCTGTGCTGCTGATGTTGCCGATTCCTCATCTTCATCAAGATCATCCATAGTCACTGCCTGCAGCTCCGTAGGGTCAATTAGGACATTGGCTTTTGCAGCCAGGTCATCTGCACAGAGCACACCAGAACAGCTGTAAATGCACAAGTTACCTGTCACAGCCCTAGGCTCATAACTCTTTCCTGCTTCTCAACAGTAGAGAAGAAGCCACTGAGGTTGGAAGCTGCATGAGAACAGGCTCACTTCCCCCCAGCTCACCTTTCCCCTTATGTGGAATTCATCTTCCCTTGCTAACGGAGTGGACACCAAACAGTGACAGGTACTGCTCCCTTCTGTTCCTATTCCTACCGGCAGCAAACAGAGTAACTGAGGAACCAGGAGACAATGACCAGGGCCAAACACAGGGAAGTTATCTCAGGGCCTGAGACCACCTGCTGAGCCTCCAATTCTTCAGCGCCATCCCCAGATCGCTAGGACTGCAGGTCCCTTCACAGCCCAGAGGAAGGCTGCTCAGCTGGCTATGCTGTACAAAGCCTGAACATGCTTTCTTGTCCCTAGCCCGGGGTTTAAAGCTGCCCAGAAAGAACATGGGGCTGCTGCTACTGCTTGCCTGGAGTGGTACAGCAAGTAAAACCTGGGCATCTTTTACACCCAGCAGAGCCGTGCTGACAGTCAGTGCTTTGACAGTTTCCAGCCCTTGGCTGTGGTGCAGCAAGAGCACTTCCCCAGCAGGTATTCCCAAGCTATCTCTCTTCCTTCCACCAGCCATAGGCTGAAGCGGTATCCTTGTGGGACTGGTTGAGTTGGACTCCCATCTTACATTTGCAGGCCTGGCATGTCGCTGCAGCAAGGGGGGTGGAGTGGCAGACTCACCAGGGCAAATGGCAGAGCTAACCCCTGGTGCCACTGAGAGTCTCCCTGGCTTTGCTGCTGGGCTTGTTGAGTAGGCTGGGGTTACTCTGACACAGAGAGGAACTGAGGTCTGACTCTGTTCAGCTTCTCTCCACTATCCCCACCATACACCACAGTGGTTTGAGGCAGAGAATAAAAGCACAGCAAGAAAAATCAGCACAGGAGTTCAGAAAAAGTTTCCAACTGAACACTCAGGACAGAGACTGCAATTAGGAGAAGACGACAAATTAGCATCCCAACCAGGGACATTAAAAGTAAGCTGCTAACATAAAGGACACTCCACCCCAGAGGGATGCTGTCGTCTCTAGAATAACTTGCATGTCATTAAAATTCAAGTCTCCTCTCCTTACATTTAATCACATTTCATTACCCACAGCTCCCTCCCTGGGATGTCTCTTGGGTGAACTTCACCCCAGACCTGTGGTAAAGCTGCTGGAAGTGAGAGCACTTACCTTTCAGAGTCTTCTTGAGATGAGACAGGAGACCTCCGAGTCGCTGAAGGTCAAAATAATCCACCTTCCCATTATAGAAGAGTTGGGGAGGGACATATGCCTCTAAAGCAGAGAAGGAAACATGTTTGTCCTATCAGTCCCATACACAGGACCCTCACACAGATACCAGCACCTACAGGTAAGCCCTAAGACAGAGCCCAGGGCCCAGCCTGAAGCCACACCAAGTGACTGCTTTTGTTGTTCTAAGAACATGAGACATTGAGGCAGAGGTGACTTCCAATACAGGGCAAGTACCAGATGCACACCAAAACAGGAGGCAACAAGGCTCCCAGCCCTTCCTGTCTCCTAGTCACAGTCACTGTGGAAAACTGGATCCTTTGAAAACTCTTCATCTTTCAATTATCTACTCTAAGCTGAGTTGGAGTCCACTTCATCCCACAGGGCACTGTAAGGCACTTAATGAATCCACAGGAAGAGTAACCCAAAAGCAAGAAAGGGGAAAGGGAAAGCGGGGATTAAGAGCGGGAAGGCAACAGGCATTGGCTTGGTTTTCCCTTAATCCCACAGTCTTGGAATTGTGAAAACTGGCAAATCTGTTTCCCTGTACTTTAACTACTGGATCACAATACAGATATTTTTTTGCAAGTCTCAAAGGAATTATCCGGAATGGGTCTGGATGTTAATTGGATTAGATCTACATATAGGAATTTCCCAGGAACTACAGGCTCGGGGTGCAGAAGGCACCAGCACCCATGAGAAACACAAAGTCTTCAGCATCCTGGAGAGCACTGCCAGGAGACAAACCCTGTCCCAAACACAGAAGTGTCTTGCTAGCTTCTGCTCCAGGCCTTACCTTCACTGCTCTGCGCGGCAGGTGCCTTGGCCCTGTGGCCATCCCAGAAGAAACGCAGGGCAGCAATGAGCCGGTGCAGGAAGCACACCATGTACTCTGGTGGGCACAACACAGTCAAGTTCTAGGGCAACAATGAGAGTTGAGCCATTAGGGCAGCTGTGAAGGTGCTGCTTAGTCCCGGTGGCCACAAGGGCCAGGCAGAAACTTCCTGTTCTCAGTCTTGCTCAAAGCACGTGCACCCATTTGCAAAGAGCACCTCTAGTTTCCAGCACTGGGATGGAGCCCAGCCCTGACAGCGTGTAGCTGCTTCCACCGCTGTAAAATCCCTGGCCCTACATTAACAAGCTGGTCTGACAGAGGAGGATGGATAGCACTTGTTGGCCACTGAAGATGGGCTGCTCATTAACACAGACAGGCAGGTGAGGAAAGGGTTTCATGCAATAACACATCCCCACCTTCCCTAGCTGCAGGCCATCAGCCCGATCCAAGGCCAGAAGAGTGGTCCTCACCCAGGTGGTGAAGAGGATGCTTTATCTGGGTATCAATTGTTCATCTGCTGGAAGCAGCTCAGCCAAAAGGGCAAGAGCTCCTACCCAAAGGTACCAGAGAGCTCTTCAGGTGAGACCTGTGGGAACGCTGTCCCTCTGACTTACCCCCCTGTTGCTAGCATTTTCCTGAAGAAACTTGCGGAATTTGTTCAGGAAGATATATCTGGAAGCTTCCCCCTGGCAGGAGGAAAAACAGGTGGTGAACTCACAGGGAAAGGAACTCACAGGGAAAGGCATTAATTGTCCATCTCTGATGAGCTTCGCCAGGGACACATCTGGGCTTTGGGCACGTAGGGTAGAGGGGCACTGTATTTTTTTCCGCATTAATTAGGCAGATCCCCAGTGTTACTTTACATCAACAGGCATCCAGAAAGTATACTACAAGGTCTGGGCCTGCAGCGATGCCTGAGTCCTCGTGGGGCCCAAAGCTGCTGAGAAACAGAGCTGTATATGCTCGGGAGCTATGTTCAGCAGGAGAAAGCAGCTGACCCAGTTACCACCATTGCTGGAGCACCCACGAGTATCCTGTGGGCCACTGCTTTGCAGTGTTGTGTTTTCTGAGGCCCATACTGGGTTACACTGATCGCGGCCAGAAAATGCACTGCTTTATCCAGCTGAACGTTCTCCTCCTGCTCTGTAGAGGCACATGCTCACATAACTGACATTCCTTTTCTCACTGGAATTAATATTAATTGTCAGGGTCGAATGTACTGCAGTCAGACCGTGTCTGCCTAGTTCAACAGAAACCCAGCGCTGGCCCAGGTGCAGCTCATGTCATCAGTTAACACTGACAAAACATCTGAGACCCCTTTAAACAGAGTCCAGAAACCCAGTTTCTGCAGTTCAGCCTGCCTTACTGGATCAATTAGAGAACTACTTCTGAGTAGGACTGAACGTCTCCACAGCTGCACTTCTGTACCTTACAAGCCCTGGGTTGCAGAGATAACGTAGCAGAAGATCCACAGAGTGCTTACCCCTCCTCTGTCCTTGTTGTTCAGCAGGAGCTTCAGAATCTGAACCTGGAGACCTTCCACCACTAAAACAGGGACACAGCAGTCTGCTATCGGACAGTAACAACTGGAGAGCAACTGCTCGTGTTAACTCCGCCAGTACCCTGTCGCCAGGAGAGGGACCACCACCCCAGCACAAAAAAACAGGTCCAGCAGAATGCTAGTCCCATCACTAGGAGAATTTTCTCCACCCAGCAATAAATCCATCTCCAGCTGATAAACAACGCCCCTAAAGGGGAGTTTAGCTTTGCTCACAACGCCTGGTGGGATGCTGCATGCGTAGGCAGTGGGGACCCAGCACTTGTACCCATCCACCAGGTGACAGTGGCCATGGCTGGCCACTGCCTCTGCAGTGCAGCCTGTGTGAAGGGAATACAGCTGCACACCAGGTCACGAAGGCGATCTGGAAACAGCTCACGGGTTGGTCCCTCTGGACGCACACAAAGAATGGGATCTCGGCAGTTTCCTTCCTCACCGACCTTCAATGCGTTTCTTGAGCCGCTGGCAGCCTCTTTCATACGCCCGCCGCCTCAGCCTTTCCTCAGCACTCTCCTCCTTCACCTCCTTACTCTCCTTGCCCTAGGTGAGGAGCAGACACAGATTAGGAGGAGCACGCGGCGCAGGGCAGCGTCCTGCCAAAGTGGGAGTAGAAACTCACTGAAACAAGGCACAAGTGTGGACCCAGAAGCACACCTAACCGGCCCTCCTCAGCCTTGCAACAAATCAGGGCAGGACTTCTGCTGAGGACACACAAGCCCATCTATAACTTCTTTGACTCCGTGAGGTTCCCTTCCAAATCTGTTGCCATGGAAAACTGTCACCTCCCCTGTCCTGAGCCACACACCCTAACAGGAGATGACAGGGCAACAGAGGGGCACGACTTCCACACAGCTCTGCTGGGTTCCCCTGCATTAACCAGCTGCAAACACAGGGCCCGCAGATTACTGAGGTCCTTTGGTCTCCTTAGCAGATGTGCCCTTACTCACCTCCTTGGTGAAACGGTTTGGCCACCACGTGGTGGGAATGAGCTCCTGCAAACCAGCCTCCTCCACACGCAGTGGGCTCTTAATGTAGAAGAACACGACTGAATGGAGCACATCAAAGCTGCACCAAAGTTAAAGGAAGCACAAGAAGCTATGGCAGAGAAGGGATGGGGTATGTTTCCAGAGCCGTAGTGAGAGACCCCTCTCCAAAACCGCTCAAAGCTCTGCAAAACCCAGAGCCTCCTTCTCCTGAGAGAAGCCCCTTGCACTTAGCACAGGAGCTGCCCAAATGCTGGCATGGCAGCTAGGCTGCTCTGCAAAGAGCTAGAGCAGCGGTCTGCCCTAATGCCTAAGGACATTAGAGAGGTAGGTCAGGTACAAATAAAGTCCTGTGTGTTAGTATGATGTGACCTTCGTGGCACTGCTTCCCACTCCTCAAAGCAGGACTTTGCAGAGAATGGTGTCAGGCAAATAGAGACCTGAGAAATGAGAAATGACCTCTCAAAGATGGGGCGGCTCCTGCCTCCTGGGACCTGCTGATCCTTGCAGTCTCCTTGGCTGCATTAGTGAGGGCAGAGAGGACAAAGAACAGAGGTGGCACAAAGGATACAGAACATTGCTGAGGAGGTATTTCCTGGATTTCTCATGCTTCAAGACTGCAATGGTGAGCCTGAGGTAGTGAATCTAGGGAAACAGGAGAAGCAAAACTGACTCCATCTATAGAAGAGTACGCAACTCTCTAGGAGGTACAGTGGGTCAGAACTGCCATCGCTACATCAAGTAACTGCAGATAATCCAAAATGTTAGGGACCTTTGGACAAGGGGACGTAACAGAAGCTGGCTAGTCACAGATTCCTGGAGATTCCTGCAGATTCAAGTGCAACTCACTTGTAATCCTAGGTCTGGGATGATAGGAGAGAACCTGTAAGCCCGCAGCAGTGACATCAGTAGCTGCTTGAGGCACTCGTGCACTTCATATTCCTGAGAAAATAAGAAAGAACAGCAACAGGATGGTGTCAGGGGCAGCTGTAGTTCCCAGAGTGTGGCACTGGGAGGATGCAGCATTTACTTCTGTACTGAAAACACAGGTGCTCTGAACCCACAGTGTTTGCTCACCTCACTCAACAGCAAAGTGTGAGCACTGGTTGCTGCTATCACTGTGCTGCAGGGGAATGAGCTTCTGTGCGAGTAAAACCAGCCCAGCAGACAAGCCAAAGTCCCAGGTCCTATTTGGCTGGGCTGAGTCACCCACCCCCACAGCCCCCAAACCTACTCAACACAGTGCTGGCAGAATCAGTCCGGAAGGGAAAGACAAGCTACTCTTGTGTAAACGTGATGCTGGAGGAACTGCCTTGTTGAGTCCAAGTGACAGCCAACCAGTGGGATAAAAGCTGTCTCTTCTACAATCTTGGCAGCCCCACCAGCACATTTGGCTTCACTTGCTCAGCAAGATAATCTCAGCAAGATGAGTGTCTACCACAAAATGGGATCTTGTCACCAGGAAGGCAAAGAAGTTGATCACTACCAGCACGCCCCAGTGGATGCTCCTATTCTCAGCACCTCCCAGCGCTGTAGCAACCCACCTCCATGAGAAGCCACATGAGATCCAGCAGCTGCTGAATAAGGGGATGGGCCTCCACCGCCCCTCCTCGCTCCAGGATGCTCAACAGGAAGGTCATGAGCACCTCTTCCACCAGGTACACCTTGCACTGCAGGAAGACAGGCAGGTCAGCAGCCTTCCAGGGCAGAGTCACTTCCCAGCAAAAACTGAGGCCCGATTTACATCCCTTTGTCAGCACAAAACCAGGTACCTACAGAAGCTTGCAACGAGCAGGCAAAACTCACCATAAGAGGGGAGAAATAGTTGAAGATGTGGGCTAATGTAATCAGCACTGTGGGTTCTCCCTGCAGCTGCCACATGGATGCATCTTTCTCCACCAGCTTCC
>NC_034419.1:2106319-2107579 GCF_002078875.1 Numida meleagris | reverse complement strand
AGGGCCCCTCCATGGCCTTGGGCACCTCCAGGGATGGGGCACAAACAGCTCTGGGCAGCAGTGCCAGTGTCACACTGCCCTCTGAGTGAAAAACTTCCTCCTCATTTCTCACCTAAATTGGCCCTCTTTTAGTTTAAAACCTTTCTCACTTGTCTTTTCACTATCAGACCCTGTAAAAAGTCACTCTCCCTCCTGCTTATAAGTGCCCCTCAAATAAAAGGCTACAGTAAGGTCACCCCAGAACCTTCTCTTCCCCAGGCTGAACACCCCCAGCTCCCTCCACCTGTCTTTGTAGAAGAAGAGGTGCTTCAGCCCTCTGAGCATCTTCCTGGTCCTCTCTGGGCCTGCTGCAAAAGCTCCGCATCATTCTTGTGTTGGGGCTCAAGACCTTGATGGGGCCTCACAAGGGCAGAGCACAGGGTGACAGTACCCTCCCTACCCACTGCCCTCCTCCTTTGATGCAGCCCTGGACACCGTTGGCCTTCCTGGGCTGCAAGCGCGCACTGCTGGCTTGTGTCCAGCTTCCGTCCTCCAGGACACCCAAGTCCTTACCTTAGGGCTGCGTTCATAGAGTTACAATCATAGAATCATAGAATCACCAAGGTTGGAAAAGACCTACAAGATCATTCAGTCCAACTGTCCTCCTACCATCAATATAACTCCACTAAACCATGTCTCTCTCAACACTATGTGTAAATGTTCCTTGAACACCTCCAGGGTCAGTGACTCCACCATCTCCCTGGGTAGCCCATTCCCAGTGCCTGACAACTCTTTCAGAAAAGTTGTATTTCCTAAAGTCCGGCCTAAATCTCCCCTGGATCAACTTGCATTCATTCCCTCTCATCCTGTCACTAGTTACAAGAGAGAAGAGGCCGACCCCCAGCTCAACACAACCTCCCTTCAGGTAGTTGTAGAGACCGATAAGGTCTCCCCTGAGCCTCCTCTTCTCCACGCTGAACAATCCCAGCTCCCTCAGCCACTCCTCATAAGGCCTGTGCTCCAGACCCATCACCAGCTTTGTTGCCCTCCTCTGAACACGCTCCAGGGCCTCAATGTCTTTCTTGTACCTCCTTTGTCCACCAATGCCATCACTCCATCACAGAAGGACACCAGAGGGCTCAGGCACCAGCTGCCCTTGGTGAAGCCGTGCTGGCTGTCTCGGGTCACCTGGTCATCACTCATGTGCCTTAACACATCATCCAGGAGAGTCTGCTCCATGATCTTGCCAGGCAGAGAGCTGAGGCTCACCGGGTTGGAGTT
>NC_034419.1:2034428-2103374 GCF_002078875.1 Numida meleagris | reverse complement strand
TCACCTCCTGCAGCACTGGTGTGCCTGACATCACCAGCAGCAACAGGCACCAGTGCGCTGTGGCTGCACCATGGCACCGTGTGGTGGTACCAGGGCACTGTGGCTGCAACACAGCTCTCTGCTGCACAACCAGCACCATTCCCTGCCACACAGGAGCTCTTCCTGCCCAGAGAGGTTGATAACGTGATGGGTGTTGTCTCCAAAGTACTGTGATATGCTGTACCTGTGCCAGCTGCCCCTACACAAAGTCCAGGACACTGCCCAGGCATTGTGATTTCAGGGAAGTGAGGGTTGTTCCGGGAAAGGAAAACAAACAGCAGGGGAGGGCTGAGCTTGCTTTCACTTTCAGTTCCAGCTCTGCAAACGCCACAGACAGCAGCACAACCATGGATGTTCCTGTGCCCCCGATGCCGGCCCCGCTCTGCCTGGTGAACAACAAGGATGGCGTGCTGTCCCTCAACCCCGCGGCGATGGCAGTGCTGCAGGAGGTGCCCCAGCCCCTGGTGGTGGTGGCCATCGCTGGGCCCTACCGCACCGGGAAGTCCTTCCTGATGAACCGGCTGGCACAGAGGCGCACTGGTGAGCTGGGGGCAGAACCCCACCCGTTTCCTGGGGGGCATTTTGGGGTATTCTGGGGGATTTCTGATGGCTCGCCTCCTTCAGGCTTCCCGCTGGGCCCCACGGTGCGGGCAGAGACCAAGGGCATCTGGATGTGGTGCCTGCCCCACCCGCGCCGGCCCGGTATGACCTTGGTGCTGCTGGACACTGAGGGGCTGGGAGACCCCAACAAGGTGAGTGCTGGGGGGCAGGGTGGCCCCACATCTCTCACGAGCGTCCTCCAGAACACCCCTAACCCAGCTGTGGGCACAGGGTGACAGTCACAACGACGCCTGGATCTTCACACTGGCGCTGCTGATGTCCAGCACCCTGGTGTACAACAGTATGGGCACCATCGACCAAAAGGCACTGGAGCAACTCGAGTATCCTGCAGGGATCTGGGTGGATCTGGGGTGGTTGGGGTGTGAATTGGGGATCTGGGGCCACAGGGGACTTGGGCAACACAGAATGAGGGCTGTAGCTGTGGGGTTGGGGCATCGTGAGATTGGGTTGAGGCTGCGGGTGAACCTGCGGGTTTGGGGCTATAGGGAACCTGGGGCAAAGCTGCAGGACATGAGCAATGCAGGACTTGTGGCAAAACTGGGGCATGTTGGCAACGTTGATGGTGATTGGGGGAAAACTGTGGGAACTGGCCAATGCAAGAGTTGGGGTGAAACTGATCTGGGGCAAAAAAAAAAAAAATCAGAGCAACCTGAGACTTTGGCTGAAGCTGTTGCATTCGAGAACAAAAGGCAGGATTTGGGGAAATTGTAGAATTAAGGGCAACATGGCACTTGGGGTGAATGTGTGGGATTTGGTTACCACACGCCTTGGAATGAAACTGGGAGATGTCAGGCAAAAATGGGTAATCTGGGTTATGGAAGACTTGGGGAGATGCGGCATTTGGTGGAGGCAGTGAACTTCATGTGAGCCTGTGGGATCTAAGGGTGATTCTGGGTGTAAGAGGGGGTGCAATATTCAGGGTGCAGCTGGGCACTGTGGGGAGGGACACAAGATACAGGGAAGGACAGAAATACTTGGGGGGGACACAGGGTTTCTGGAGGGGACACAGGATTCGGGGAGCGTTGTGGTCCTGAGCGGGGCCAGGCTGGTGACGCAGCTGTCAGAGCTGATCCGGGTGCGGGACGGGGACAAGGACGGCAACAGCAGCGCTGAAGGAGAAGATGAGGCCGAGGACTGCGAGTTCGTGGGCTTCTTCCCCAGCTTTGTGTGGGTGGTGCGGGACTTCACGCTGGAGCTGCGCGTGGGCGAGCGGCCCATCAGCGAGGACGAGTACCTGGAGCAGGCGCTGGAACTCAAGCACGGTGAGTGCTGGCCCCACTGGGGGCATTAGGCTGGCACTAACGAGCGGCTGCACCAACAACAGCTGTCTGCCTGCCACAGGGCACGGCCGCAAGGTGCAGAACTACAATATGACGCGGGAGTGCCTCCACAACTATTTCCCCACGCGGAAATGCTTCGTGCTGCCATCACCAGTGGGCGCAGAGGAGCACGGGCGCCTGGAGGAGCTGCCCGAGGCCGCGTTGGCCCCACGTTTCCTCCAACAGGCCGCCAAGTTCTGCAACTACGTGCTGAGCTCCGCCTGGCCCAAGGCGCTGCCTGACGGCGCAGCACTGACAGGGCGCGGTAAGGGGAGGTTGGAAGCGGGTGGATGGAATGGACATGGGGTGACGATGGTGGCACAGAGGACAACGGGGACAACTGCAATGGCAACACAGAACAACAGGGTGACAACAGAGTGATGACCGTGTGACAATAGCTACAGCATCATAAGGGACAACAGGAGGACCAAGGGAGGACAACGATAATGGCAAACTGGGTGATGGGGTGACAACGGCAATGGCAACACAGGACAATTGGGATAACTGACATGGGACAACAGGGCGAAAACGGGGTGACAATAAACGAGGTGAAAATGGTGACACAGGACAGCGGGTGGGGGAGTGGAGGCAGTGACAATGGCAACATAAGACAGTGGAGTGTAAGACAAAGTAGTAGTAACACTGGGGACAGCAGAGAGATGACAAAGGGACAAGATGGACACTATGGAAAAACAGTACAGCAGTGTGTCAATGGTGAAACAGAACAGAGTGGTAACAGGATGACAATGGTGACAGAGGACAGTGGGGTGACAGCTGAGTGACAATAGCAACGGTGCAACAGAGGGGACAGTGGGGCAACAATGGCCTAGCAACAGGGTGAGAATGGTAAAACAGGAGACAGCAGTGAGAGGATGGAGATGACAGGGTGACAGTGGTCGTGGCAACACAGGCAACAACAGGGTGACAACAGCATGGCAATTGCAACACAGGGGACAGCTGGGAGGGAGGCAATGATGGGGTGATGACAGGGTGACAATGGAGCAAAAAACACAGGGACAACAGGGTGGCAATAGCAACACACAGCAGCGAGGTGCCAACAATGAGGGAGGTGTCACTGTGCCATTCCTCCACAGGCCTGTGCATGCTGCTGCACAGCTACGTGGACGCCATCAACAGCGGGCGCCTGCCCTGCCTGGAGGGAGCAGCGGCAGTGATGATGGCCAATGAGAACGCAGCTGCGGTGGCGGCAGCGCTGGAGGCCTACGCCCGGGGCATGCGGGGGCTGTCACTGCCCGCAGAGCCCGCACGGCTCTCGGCCTCACACGGGGAGCACCTGCGTGAGGCACTCGTTGTCTTCCAGCGTCGCAGCTTCCGGGATCGCGACCAGGAGCACCAGCGGCGCCTCATGGTGCGTGGCCACCCCCGCCTTGGTGCCACGGCACGGTCCCTGTCCCCACAGCCTTTCTCCTGTCCCTACAAGGCTGTCCCTGTTCCCATGACCTTGGCACCACTGCCACAGTCCTACCCTTCCCCATACTCAGTCCCCACCCCAATAAGGCTGCCCTTGTCTTCATGGCCTTGTCCTCATTACTTTGTCCCCACTGACCCAATGCTCTCCATTCCCACGACCTAATCCTCATTTCCCCCAACACCACCTCTGTACCTGTGGTCCCACAAGCACACTCCATCCCCATGACCCTTTCCCTGTGACACTCTCCCCATCACCACCATGACCCTGACCCCATCCACCCCAGGAACAGAGCAGCACAGAGTACAGCCGCCTGCAGGAGGAGAATGACGCAGCATCACAGCGGCGCTGCAGGGCGCTGCTGGCTGAGCTGGCACGGGCACTGGACACCAGCCTGGCCCGTGGGGCCTACGCACAGCCCGGTGGTTACCGCGCCTACGAGGCCGAGCGGCAGCGTCTGCTGGAGGGCTACCGGCAAGCGGACGGCAAGGGCTCCAAGGTGGGGACAGCTCTAGGTAGGGGATTAGGGGCAAGGAGGCGGGGGCCGTGCCTTACTCCTGTGGGGATGCACAGGCCGAGGAGGTGCTGGATGAGTTCCTGGCAGGACGCCGGGCAGAGGCGGAGGCAGTGCTGAAGGCAGACAACGCACTGAGCGAGGCCGAGAAGCAGCTGGAGGGTGAGCGGTGCACTCGGTGTCATCCCTTCTCCCCTTCGCCCGTCACCCATCCCTGTGTCCTCTAGGGACAAGGGACACCTTGTATTATCCTCTGGGGACATCTCACAGTGTTTCATGGGCCTTGTCCCCAGGGGACAGCTCATGGCATCTCCGTCTACATTGGGAATCCTCGTATCCCTTCAGAGACATCTCATGATGTCCCCATATCTCTTGAGGAGTCCCCTTCTCCCCTAAGGACATCTCACGGTGTCCCCACATCCCTTGGGGTGTCCCAGTGTGCTCTGGGGACACCTCAAATTGTCCCTTTTTCCTCCCTAAGGACCCCTCACCCCATCCCCATTTCCCCACACTCTGTCCCTATGTCCCTTCATCCCCTCCCCACGTCCCCTTGCACTGTCCCTTCGCTCCATCCCCGCGTGCCCCGGGGACCCCATACCCTGTTCTCTATCCAGAAGCAGAAGGCTCAGCTCCTGGGTACCCCTTACCCCACCCCTTTCTCCCCAGACCAGAAGCAGCAGGCGCAGCTCCTGGAGCAGCAGCAGAAGGCGACGGCGGAGCGCGAACGGCAGCTAGAGGCGCTGCTGGCGGACGAGCGCAGCAGCTACGAGCAGAACCTGCAAGCACTGGAGGCCAAGATGCAGGCGGAGGCGGCGAGCATTCAGCAGGAGCTGAACCGGGCGCTGGAGGCGAAGCTACGGGAGCACAACGAGCTGCTGCAGCGCGGCTTCAGAGAGCGGGCGGCGCTGATGGAGCAGGAGGTGGCGGCGCTGCGGCGGGAGATGAACACCACCAACAACCAGGAGCTGGCGGCCAACGCCCTCGACGCCGTGCGCGCCGCCTGCGACCTCGCCAGCGTGGTAAAGATGACCAGAGCGTTACGGGGTACAGCGGTGTAAGCTACTGCACACCAATCAACCTCCGCCCGCCCCTGCTCGGCGGCCAAATAAAGCGCTCCTCCCGCAGCCCCGCTACCCGCGCTCCTCTCTTGCGACGCTTCCGGCGCGATGACGTCATAACCTGGGCGACCGGACCCATCCGCGCCCCCTTGCGGCCGTACCGCGGCGCGGCGCTGGGAGGGAAGGAACGAGGGAAGGAGCGAAACCTCGCGGCAGGGGATTGGGTGGGGCGATCTCGCGAGAGGGTGGGTTTTCCGGCTTCTTCCGGCTGGCGGTCGTGGTACTCACTTCCGGGTGTTGCGTGCGTGCGGGTGGCAGTGAGGTGAGAGAGGGCGCTCGGAGCGTCCCTGGGCCAGAAGCGCCTAGGAGAGCGACTAGGTTTGGGGACCGAGGCCTAAGGGCCAGGTCCAGGGCTCGGAACCGGGGCCAGGGAACGAGAGTCAGAACCGGGGACCAGGACCGAGGACCACGGCCAGGCCTTGGGCCAGAGATCAGGGCCCCAGTTCCGACACCAGGCCCTAACGCTCAGGGGCTGAAATCCAGAGACCGGACCTAGGGCCCAGGAACCGATCCCGGGGAGCAGACAGCTAGGCTAGGAAGTGAGGACCAGCCCTGGAAACTAGGCCCAGAGCCCACGGTTGGGGGCTGGCAAGAGCCAGACTGAGGCCCAAGAACTTGGCCCAAATTTTAGTTCCTGACCCAGACATTGAGGCTCAGGGTTCAGGTCCCGGCTTTGTAAAACCTTGTGAAAGAGCCAGAACGTGAAATTAGTTATAAATAGATACATAATTAGCAATAGATTTGGAGATGGAGGAGAATCATAGTCCCTAGCTTGCTGTTTCTGATTTTTCATGGCAGGACTTTAATAGCCTATTTTGAGAGTCCTCCCCAGTTCTGTTGATGGTGTTATATTCTAAGTATTTACTGCACCTAGAAACTTGTGCAAATCTGGGAGATTCCATAGCCAAAAAAACTATGAGTTAATCACTCAGTGAGGTAACTGCTTTTACTAACATTTTTCTCTCTCCTCTCCCTTTCCTCCTTCTCTGAGACCCTTGTGCAACAGGGGAAGAATAGAACAAAGATTAAAGCCAAGAAAGTCTGATGGCTTTTACTACTGCAATGTAAAGGAGATGGAAGAAAGCATACAAGGATATGTATGAATTGCTTTTAAGAAAGAGCAATTTGAGATTGGAGTGTAGAAAGAAATGATCTTAACATTTCTTTAATTTTTTTCCTTTCTATAGATTGCTGCTTTCCGAGCACATTAGCCCCATGTGATTGTTCGTAAATTTGTGCTTATTTTGCTTTCTTCCCTGTCCTCCCTAGAGGATGTCCGTCTGGTGCAGTGATCCTAGAGTGCCACCTTTTGACCAGACTGTCTCCTGTTGCACAACAACTGGCGCAGACACCAAGCACATCCATTTTGTCCACATCACCTGAATGGCAGACAACCTGTGTTGGTGTCCATAGCCTCTCTGCTGAGCTCAGTCTGTCCAGACAGGGGAGTCCCCCTGCTCTGTTTTTTCCTGCCTACTCCCATTTTCTGTCTCTTTTATCCCATTTATGGCAAGGAAGATGGGCAGAGCATTTGCTGACATGCTGCTTGCCAGCTTGCAGTTATCCATGGCCATGGTCTAATCCTTCAAGCAATATTTTTTGCACAACATGAACATTCTAATACAAATGGCAAACGAGTGTTTTTGGGGAGATTGGACAGTGTGTAAAGTCCCTGTGAATATCTCTGCAGATACAGACTGACACATTTCTGCATAAAACAGTCCCTGAACTGGCACTTCAAGGCTGGAAATGAAATAGGCGGTACCAGGTCTGGAGCTGAGGCTTCTTGAGAGAGTATTGTACTTGCTGATCACGCTGTGTGCCCATGGGCACTGCAGGTGGAAGGGTGGAGAGCACTTGGCAGAGGAGCACATTGCGGCTAAACCAGCCTCCATTGCCATCCTGTGGTATGTCCTCCATTCCTAGGTGCAGCTCCCCAGACAGTGACCTCCCATCCCTAAGGTCCCCTGGGGCATGATAGTTGCAGAGGAACACCTTTTTGTTTACAAGCATCTTAGCAGAGCAGGGCCAGACCCTCCCAAATATTCAGTTCCTGACATTGTGGGAATCCCTGGGTGCTGCCAGGGAATGACATGGGTGCTGTGTGTGGTTGCAGCAGCAGCATGGTATGCACAAGTGCTGGCGAAGGACTGAACTCTGTTACTGATCTTAGTACGCACCTCTGTGAGTCACGCAGTAAACTTACGCTGCAGAGGTTGGTGGCTGCCAAGTTGGTAACTACTGTCTCAGCTATGCTATTAGAGAAACTGAATTGCAAGTTGGAACTTGTTAATGAGCAAACTGACTCCTACAAGCAGATAGGTACAATTACTGAAGGGTGAAGTATAGGAAGTCAGTGAATTTCATCAGTGTAGATCTATGTTGGAGGTCAAAGTAAGCAGTTAACTCTCCTGAAAGCCTAAAGTGTTTGTCCTTTGCTTGTTGGGCAGCTGCTGCTGAGGAGTTTACCCAAACGTTGTGACCTTCCTGACCACAAGCTTATTTTTCACCGTTGGAGTAAAGGTCTGTGCGTGTGGAAGGTGAATCCGCTGGTCTGAAGGCTGGGGCTCTCTGCTAGCAGCTGCAAGGAGATGCAGCATCCGAGCCGTATGTTTCCTCTCTCAGCTGTACATGAGGCATCCTCTGGAAATACAGCCTGGATCTTCTTGGCTTCTCTCACCAGTGTCATTTCTCTTCTGATTCAGCAATTGGTTGTCCTTAAGACTAGAAGTTTATTAGAACCCTGGTGTTTGTATCCTCTCCTTGTAAATTGCTGATTTTATCTCAGTATTGTAAGGTGATTAGGGATATGACAGTAATGATGATTAAAGAAGTGATTCTTTCATTCAGGTGTAGATTCAGCCTTAAGTCATTGTGACTACTGGTTAATCGTAGTGAGCAAGTACATTGTCTCTGGCTGGAGAGCCCATCTGGGTAAACATGCAGCAGGGGAAGGTTGTCTTCCCCTCCTTGCACACCACAGACCCCTCTCTCTGCCATGTCAGCCACAATATCCAACAGGACAAGAGATGCAAGCTTACTGCTGGCCTCTTGGTTTTATTGCTTGGCAGCCCACAGCAATGCTTTTTCTTTGATTGCTATGTTAAAGCAAAACATTGATGCGAGGAGGGGATTCAATCACCTTCAGCACTCTGGGGGCTTCTGTTGCCCCTTGGCCCATGAGCACCCACGGTTCTCACTGCTGCAGTCCTTACTGAGTTCACTACCCAGGAGCCAATCAAACCTTCAGAAATACTGTGTGGTAGCAGAATGTGCACTGTACCCTGAAGAGCCAGGGTGTGGGGGAGTCCCACAGAGGGATGGATGGGCCGAGCGCAACTGGATGAGGTCCAGGAAGACCAAGGCCTGGCTCCCACTCTTCGGTCACAACAATGCCAAGCAACACCACAGTATTGCAGCACCATGGCCAGGTGTCCAAGAAGGCCAAGGGCATCCTGGCTTGTGTCAGAAGCAGCACAGCCAGCAGGAGCAGGGAGGTGATCATCCCCCTGTAGCCAGCACTGGCAAGGCTGCGCCTCGAGTACTGTGTTCCGTTCTGGGCCCCTCACTACAAGAAGGACATTGAGGCACTGGAACGTGTCCAAAGAAGGGCAGTGAAGTCTTGAAGGATCTGGAGCACAAGTCTTATGCAGAGCAGCTGAGGGAACTGGGATTGTTTAGCTAAGAGGAAGGTCGGGAAGACCTTATCGTTCTCTACAAATCTCTGAAAGGAGGTTGTAGCGAGCTGGGGGTTGTATATCATGTCAGAGAATGGCTTAGGTTGGAAGGGACCTTAAAGTTCATCTAGTTTCAACCCCTCTGCCATAGGCAGGGTTGCCAACCACCAGATCAGGCTGCCCAGGATCCCACCAATCCTGACCTTGGATGCATCCAGAGATGGAGCATCCACAACCTCTCTAGGCAACCTCTTCCACTGCTTCACCACCTTCTGAGTAGCTCTAGTGCTCTAGCTCTCTGATCATCTTTCTGGCCCTCTTCTGGACCCGATCCAAAAGCCCTGCATCCCTCCTGTACTGGGGCTCCAGGGGTCAGCCTCTTCTCCCAGGTAACAGAGGCAGGACAAGAGGAAATGTCCTCAGTTTGCACCAGGGAAGGTTCCTGTTGGATATTGGTAGAAATTCTCTGAAGGAGTGGTCAAGCCTTGGCAACATGGCACTGAGGGACATGATTAGTAGGCAGGTGGGGGTGGGTCGATGGCTAGGCTTGATGATCTTAGTAGACTATTTTAAACATAATGATTCTATGATGTGGGAAAGGAGCAGGCCCTGGGGGCCCAGGAGACCCTGAGAAGTGCTTCAGCCCTGCTTCGAGCTGCCCCGGAGGCGGCCCCGGGCAGGTGCTGGTGTTTGGGCACGGCTGCCCGTAGTGCCGTTTCCATGGCACTGGGCAGGAGCGGGGCGTTGTTCCCGTCCCGCAGATAAGCGGAAGGAGGTGGCACAGCTGCGGGGAGACGGTGAGAGCTGAGCCCTGCCACTCGGCCCACGTGGGCGGGCAGGCGGGACGTGTCCGTGCTATCACCGCCGCAGAGCCCGGCTATCAAGGAGACGCCCGGCCGCAGTCCGCCGATAGCCGGGTATCGGGACCTGCAGCCGCGGCTTGGCGGCCCGTCGTGCCAGCCTGCGAACAGCGACGTGCGAGCACCAGTCCGCGCTTGACGGGCCGCGACGGCCGCGCGGCCTCCGGAGAACTACAACTCCCAAGCTCCTCTTCGGCTTCTCCTCCGGGGGGAGCGCATGCGCAGAGGCGTGACCTCCGCGCGAACTGCGTTTCCCGGGAGGCCGAGCGCGAGGCCTTAGCGGCCTCCCCTCCCCCCCCCCCTTCGCTCTCGCGCCGCTCCTCGCGCCGCCGCCTCGCGCTTCGTGACGCGGCCCCCAGCGTGGTGACGCGCAAAGTGTGTGCCCGCCATAGCAATCGCGGCCGCCGCGGGGTGCGCGGGGCCGAGCGCAGGGGCCGGGGTGGCAACGGCGGCGACCCAGCGGGGCATCGGGCAGGTACGGGGCGCCGGGCGGGCCGGGCCGCGCGGGGCCGGGCCGCGTTGAGCCGGTGGCCGCGGCCTCCGGGCCGGGCTGCCGGGCGGGCGGCGGGGGTCGCCTCGGGCCCTGAGGGAGCCGCGGGTGGGTGGGGTGGTGGTGGTGAGCCTGTGCCGCCCCGCCCCCGCGGCACCGGGCGTCCTCGGTAACGGCGGGGCTGAGGGCGCCGAGCTGTCCCTCGCGGCCTGTCAGCTCCCCGGGCCTCCGCCCGCCGCCGCCGCCGCTCGGCCGCCTTCTGCTCCGCGGGGCTGTCGGGAACCTCGCTGCTGCCTGGGGAGTGGGAGGGGGAGGCAACGCTTCCGTGCCCGGTGCTGGGAGGGGGAGCGCGGCCCGGTGCTCGCCGAGGGTGCTGGCTGCCGTCTGTGCCTGCCTGCCCCGGCGGGGCGGCGCGGAGTGCCGGGTTTGGTCCGTGCGGGTGAAGGGGCCGGGAAACCGAGTAACTTCGTGGTTTCCCCAGGCTTTAAAAATGTTCTAGCTTAAAAACAAATAAACAACAACAAAAAAAAACCCACCATTATTTCCTTAATCTTTTTTTCTTTTTCTTTCTTTATTTATTGAGTAACGCTTAAAGCGATGCGGAGAACACGTTGTGTAACAACAGCCGGGTCTGAGAGTTGTGCGAGGTGTTAAGTTGGGAAGGGGGACGAATAAGGGTTCCCCTCCGCCTCGCTCAGGTATAGCAGTGCAGTGCCTCCTGCTCCCCGCTGCCGGCTCTGCGAGCTGGGGCTGTGCTCCGTCCCAGGGCTGGCAGCGTGCTGTGCTCCTTCTCTAACTTGGGCCTGGTTGGTTGGGACTCAACAGGCATAGGCAACTAGCTGACCTGCATCTCTCCTGTTAGACAGTAACTGTGGCGAGCAGGGGGTTGTTACTGTTTCCTTTTTTCTAAGTAAAGAACTCCAACTGTTAAAGAATAAATATAGGAAGAACATACAGTTTTGCTGATCTGCTTGCTGGGTGTTTAATTGGGTTCTGATTCCTAAGTTCCTAATTTTCTCATATGGGATCATATTATTACATTATGTTTCTCACATATTTTGTCTTCTCAGCCATATTTAACATCGTGTCTGGGAAAAATGTGAAACTTTATTACTCAAGTAAGGTCAGCGAGTGTTTGTTAAGATTTTGAGCTGACTCTGTATGTGGTTACACAAATCCTCCTGGATTTTTTTTTGTCTATAAAATTTATAATCTTAAACGTGCAGTCTTTCTACAGTGTTGATTAAAATTAATTTTTTTCCCCATAAGTTAACGCCTTTGTTTTTATGTGTCCCTTTTATTTTCCATTTAAATTAAGACATAGATTTTTAAGCTTGTTTCCCAAGTAACCAAACCGTCTGTGGACTTTCAGATTTCACACAGATCTCTTTTCACCCGACAGGTTTCACGCTTTAAAATGCTTATCTGTATGGAAGTCACTGTGTTCAGAGCCTCATCATCCTTTTCAGGAACGCAATGCAATCAATAGGTGAATGACCTGTCATGTTCGTGTAGTCAGTGTGACGCTCACATGTGCTGAGGAGCAAGAGGTGAAGCTGAACAGCTTGAGCTGTGCTGTTCTCTTAGGAGTTTGCAGCCGGAGATCCCTGGGATTTGTATTTCTTAGCTATGTGGAGGTGTCTGAGTGAGGTGTCCGAGCCTGCAAGAACTGTGAGCGCTCCTGGTTTTCTGGCTCTCAGTGACTTAGTGGATTTCTCTTTTTCTATCAGGCTTTTACATCTTTGTTTGGAAGAATAAAGTGCACACAAAACCACTTTGTATGATGTTGGAATGCTAAGTAGTGCTCGGTATTAAAGCATCACCTTGCGTGTGGATTTTCAGTGGAAGTGTTCACAGGGAGTTGTTTCTGAGGCTGTAAATGTGTGTCTTTTAAAGTAACATCCATTGAGTAGGTCCTGCACGTTGTGTTCGTACCAGTCCTACTGAATTTGTACATGATGTTTTGACAGCAGTAGTGTCAGGAAAAATAAAGCGCTCCTACCACTAGCTTATTAGATATTATAACTAAAATCTGTTGCAGGGCATGCTTTTCAAAACTTAAATAAAAATAAAAAAAAGTCATGGATTCAAATCCACGAGGAGAGAGATGCTCCCTGTTCTGCTAGTTCCTGGAAAGCAGTGTAAAGTTGCATGTGTTCAGCAGCCTCTCCAAGGGAGATCCCCTGCAGGCCTTCCTGTCCAGCAGGGCAGAGGTATTTGTGACATTTGCAGTTCAGTTCATATGATTTCTGGTCTTGGCCTTTCTGCAGGGCTCTTCACTATGATTTAAGATAGAATACTTGGGAAAAAAAGCAAACACGGCAGGAACTGCTTTGATTCTTGTGTTTGAAAAGGCTTTTTGGCTGTCGTAGCTTTCCATCCTTGTATATTTTGCAGCTACGGTGTATTCGTATGGGACCTGCAGCAGTGCTGCTGGGGGTAGAAGTTTTGTTACCACCCTTTGCAGTGCCACCCAGAATAGTCACGTTTCTTTGAATGCCTTGGGGAGACACAGCCAATGCTGTGTGCCTGTCAGAAGGGTGGCATTCTTATGTTTTACCCTTTGTTGCAGGGAATATTGTGTGAGCATCAGTTATTTAGACGCCTGATGTGCTCTAAGTGAGATAATTTTAGAGAGCTCCAACATTTTCCTTTTTTTCCCTTAGTTATGGTATAATGTGAGCACTTCTGTGATCTTCCTGCCTGGGACTTTGTTGACCTCTTGCTGGTATTGCTGGAGCAGTGTTTCTCATTTTCTAGCTGAAATAGTTAAGATTCATTAGGGGAAATAAGCTGTCCTGCCAGTTGCAGGAGAGCCTGACTAGGCCTTACACAAGCTCTGGGGTCACGAGGCATTTTTTTTCTGTGTCCTTTGGGCATGGAACAAAGGTGTGGATGTCAGAAATGATTGAATGCAGTTGCCATTACAGCACTTACATTCAGAGGCTCAACGTAGATTTTTATATTCATGCGAATGTTGTCTTTCTGTGATACTTAAAAGCTGAGAAATGCTGCTGGCAAGCAGTGTTGACTTAATGAAAAAAGGCATGGACATCTGAGCTAGGAACAGCTTTCCTTTTCAGAGATGTTTTGTTGTGTGTGTACGATCTCGGGATGCTTTGTTTGCATTAATTTGGTGCTTTTTCCAAAGCCACTAGTCCTGTGATAAATGAACAGTGAAAATGCTTGATTTTTATTTTTTTGCTAGCATACTCTGCTTGTATTATCAAAATGGTGTTCTTTGGACTGGGTGTCTTGCTGTTACAGGTCTATTTTTCAATGGTCTTTGGGTAGCTGCAGTTCCTGCCCATTTCAGCTGGGTGATGTCTGCTTGCTGCCCCCTGAGTAAGTGACCGGTCACCGGCATTCCTGCAGAAGTGCAGATAGGGAAGTAGGGCTGCAGGGCTGCTCATCCACTCCCTGAGCAATGAAAGGCTGTCAGCGAGTCAGGGGTAGCCAGCCCTCAGTTACACATGGGGACTTCTTTCAGAATGAGCCTGGGCTGTGGATGCCTATGTAAATAGGTTAAACCTGGCTGCCTTTGTGGTCTCTCCTTTAGCTGATTTCTGAACTGATGTTACAGGGGTTTGTGTGTACAGATCTGACTTAAACATGACATATCTGTTTTCAGCGTGATATTAGGACGCTCTTACTCTGGGTCATTTATGACAAATGGGTATTTAATCTTGCAACAGATGGAAATTGGTTGTGTTATGGCTAATGAAATGCTGTAAATGCTTTAGGGCATGGCAGTGTTTTGAGACAGATTGTGTTCTAGTTTGATCTGTTAATATTTCTAGTAGATTTTTATCACACTGACAAAAATTGACACCTGGAAATTCAGAGGCTTAAGCAGAACCTAGAGAGTGCCCTTTGTGAAATGGCCCTGTGACAGGTCGCCCAGTGCTGTAGGGAGCCTGCTTTTGAGAATGGGGAGCTAAGTCATCTGCCAGTTGTACTGCAACTGAAAACTGATACAACTGAGCAAACGCCCCAGTGCTCCGTCCTGTGCACGCTCTTCCTTCTCCATGGAGCCACTGCCTGTTGCTGGACTCCTCACACAAGGACAATATGTGACCTGCTCCACTCACTGACTGCCTGCAGCCACTCGCTGTCACCTGCCTCCTCAGCATCACGAAGCCAGGGTGGTTCTTGATTCTTTCTAAGATGTTTGGGGGTGTTAAACTGGAATAGTGACACTGACGGTAATCTTGCTGCCCTGGCTTTATTGTTTCAGGAGCAAATCTTGAGCAGTGGCAAAGGGCTAACTCAGGTCTGCGTGGAACTGAGGGAGCATTCTGAACAGCTTCAGTGCTGAGCGCGTGTGGTTAGGTGTGCCTGCTTCCCCTCGTGCTCAGGGTTGTCATGTACCAGTTAAGACTTGTGTTCTAAGTGTGCACGCATTCCTTTATTCTTCAGGCGAAGGACCAAGAGAAAACTTCAGCTCTTAAAGTGAAGTGCATCAGTATTTTGGTCCTTGCTCTTTTCTTCCTCACTCCTTGTTGCTGAATATTTATTTGCTTCTTCCAAGTGTATTTTAATCTTTGATTTGGGTTGTTTCAATGAATGTTGTGAAACTGTGTGGGATGTCGTGCTCACCTTCCTGCTTTTTTTGTTTGTTACCTCTGCCTTAGGCTAAGCCATGACTTCAGGATCTGGGCATGTGGACTCCAAGGCTGAGCTCACTACTTTGCTTGAGCAATGGGAGAAAGAACACGGCAGTGGGCAAGACATGGTTCCTATTCTTACCAGGTGAGTTCCATTAAATAAATTCCTAAATCTGAATATCAGGAGTTACTTGAGAGCAGTTTTTACTGTGTTTTTTTCTTGAAGATTTTTATTTAACTGGTTAACTGTTGGTAATCTAAATTTTTTTGGCCTGAAATTTGTAATATGAGTGTAGCATTTAAATACATGTTTAGTAAGCATTTTATATTGCAAAGATCTTATACAGTCTGCCTTTAAAATATGAATTTAATACTCTGAAATAGTAGAAGCTGATAGAATCATTAAACAGGTGAAATAACTTTGGTATGTTCTCCTGAAACGTGTACAATGTTGATCGAAACAGAAAGCTGTGAGAACGTGGTGCCATCAGAGTGGTGGTGCAGGGTTTGTGATTGCACTAATGTAGTCAGTTTATGTGAAAGTAAAAGAGAGACTCATTGGATAGAGAGAGTCTTACTGAGAAAATTCTACTGCACCTCATACAGCATGCTTGAAGGGAAGCTTTAGAAGTTGATTTTTTTTCTTTTTATCTAGACATTGATAAGCTGTCATTTTATTGTATGTGTGAGGGAAATATTCCCTGGGATGTTTCTAGATGTGTACGTGCTACTAACACCATTCATTATAAGAAGTCTTCTACTACAAGAGGCGCATTCAAAGTATCAATTGTATTTGAGGTTTCCCAAGCCAGTCCTCTCTTGTGTAATCTCATAATATTCTTGGTATAATAAGACAGTCACAGAAATTCCACACAGTTCCTCCTCACACCTCTGCTGTCAGATGTGTAGTCCGCCTGCTGCGTGCCCAAGGGCTTACTGTGCTTACTGGTGTGTTAAGAGCAGCCCAGGTTTCTGTACCATGCTGCTCTGCGTTGTTGGGTCAGGCACCTGAGTGCACAAATCCAGAGCTGGCACTGGGTGGACGTAGCAGAAATCTGCTGGAGCTTCTTCATGCAGATTTGTGTCACGCCTTGCCTTGCAGGCACAACTTCTTGCTTTGTATACCACTCCTTAAAAGTAACAGCACAGAAGAGAGAGATGAGCAGCAAAAAGCCAAAGCTAAACATTTAAAAATGAGTAGGTCTCTTGAAAATCCTGAACCATGTTTTGGTGTACCTTTGTGTATTGTCTGGTTTATGTCTTGACTGAAACATACGTGCCACTTCCAGGATTTTTGTCACAAGCACGAACACCAGGAATTTAATATGTTCTAAGAAATTCAAATTTGACATGCATTTTCTTGCATTGATAGCAGTTTGGGACTCCTCGAGTTCCTTCCCTACATTATTTATGCCTAAGCAAATCTGATAATTCTCCTTTGATTCTCTAAGGTTTCTGTACAGCAAGCAGAGAGGTGATGGATAGTAAGAGCTTGGGTATTTTGGCTGTGGTGGAGGTAGCAGGTCTACTTAAAGTAGATAGCAAGGAGATCTACCCTTGGCTCTAGGAGAACAGTCTTTACAGTGCTTCAGAAAGAGAGAAAGCTGTGTGTCTGTTTGGAATACCAGGTTTTAGATACTGCACAGCTTAAAAAGAATTTGCTGGGAAATGTGCTAGGAATCCTCCCCAACTGGAGCTTGTGTTAGCTGATGTCTGGAGACGGCGGTGCTGTTGCATATTGATTTAGGCTTATGGCAGAGGAAGCTGCGGTCATGCTTGTTGGTGAGTGATGTTTTTCTACTTCCTTCTGCCTTCAGAGTTACTTGAAAGAAAACTTCCCCTTGTGCATAGGTGCCTGCTAAAATGTGATTCTGAGGCAGCAGAGGTGAGAGTGCAGTAGTGAGTGTTTAGACAGCAGCTGGAGCACTGTGTTCTGACTTCAGCTCCACAGACCAAACACGGGAGATGGTGTGTTGCACTGTGATATCGTAGAGCATCCTGTCTGCGGTCTGTTGTAAAGGCAACTTTTTATATTACACCTTTTGCATCAGTGGTAGTGTTGCAACGTGAATGTCCACCACAGCCCCCTTCTTTGCCTTCTAAGTGAGCTAGGTTTCTGGCAAGTGAAAGTGAGAATGTGACTAAGTTTCAAAGGTGATCTGCAAAGACAGTTGTAAACAGTTTGGGGAAAAAAAGAGTCAAAATCGGGGGGGAAAAACAGCTATCCCTCATGTGGAACTTACATCTTACTTGCAAACTCAAGTGGTTAGAGAACCAGCTTAATATCAAGTGAATAAGGGAAATGTTGAAATCTGCATAAAAACTCAGTGTTTCTGTGTTTTTTGTTTGTTTTGTGTTTGCTTTTTTTGTTAAAGTCTTTTGTGTCATGTGCCTCTGATAAGAGGTGGGAGTGAGCTTTGGTAGTTTGTCAATTTTCAGTTGAAATGATAGGAGAGTTAAATAAGCTATAGATTCATCCAAGCCACTTCATAGTTATTCTTTATATGCTTTCAGTCAAAGAAATATTTTATTTATTGCTTTGTTGTTGTTTTTTTTCAAAGCCAATTTTAAGGAGGCAGTGCTTTTTTATTTTGGTCCAGTGACTGTGCCTAATTGTCTCCAAGCAAAATACACGCAACCACCCTAATCCCTATAATCAGTGATTCGTGTGCCGGTTCCATCTAGGCTGTGATAATGTTGTCATCCCTGGAACCACTCAGCAGCTTCGGCTGGCACGCTGTTTGGCTGCCTCCCTAAACGGGATGGACTGATGAGAATGCTCAGCTCACTTTCCATGCCACTTCTCAGTCCTGCCTGGCACGTACTCAGGATGCCAGTTATCACCTAAAAAGACCTAGCAAACCTAGGGTTCAGGTTCTCAACTCCCCATTTGTCCCAGTTCTGTCAGCAGGTGCCTCTCAAGCTATTAGTTCCCATGGGAAAAAATGAGGAGTTGGCAATGGATATTTAAGTAGTTAGCCTTTGTCAGAAAGCCAGAAGAGCTTGAGCTGTGCCACCTGTTAGCAAGGGATGCAATTTGCATCTCTTCACATTCAGGCTTACTAAAAGGAAATACTAAAAGCCTACAGGATAAACAGTTTGATATGACAATTAACTTTCAGCAGAGATGAGCAGGAAAGTACTTTACTTGTTCCCATTCGGCTAATTTTGTGTTCTTACAATCTGGGCAGGCTTTATAACGTCATCTTCTGTCCTACTGGCTAGTCAGTGTAGTTCACAGAGGCAGGTTTAAGTAAGTTTTTTGCCTCTGATTGACCTTGGCAACACAGGGTATTTTCTGGAAAGTAACAATAACGGAGCAGAATTCAATGGCATTCTGTAAGGGAAACCTCCAGGGAAACGTTTCCAGGGATTGCTGCAGCCTTCTAGCAGTTTTCCCTCCTTTCTAACAAACTCTACTTGCCTCCCTAGTCTGGAGATATTAACTTGATTCAAAATGCTGCACTGCCTGTAGGTTCTGCACCACGCTTCAGACTTCAACAGGGGTGGGGGAATCAGGTTGTATGCCAAGGAAATGGGAGTCATCTGCTCATGTTTTTTGAATACTGCTCTTTATTTCCTCTCAAATTTCCTATGTTTCTGCTGTACTGCTTCTTGGAGAAAGGTAGTAGATTACTGTGGGATTATTTGTTGCTTGACCATGAGATACTACTACTCTTCTTGATTTTCCTTAGTAGTAAATAAAATAATAATGAATTATTCCCTTCTTACATACATTATTGTAGCAACATATGTTATCTATTCTATATATTCTGTGAATATTATATATGTATACATATGTAATCACTATATGATTCCTGTATTGTTTGTTCTGAGTGAATTGTTGCACAGGACTTGTGTCTGCTGAGACTACTTCATAGTTTAGAGAGAAAGCATAACTTCAGAACAACTACCATTATTTTGCTGATTTAAAGGATCATTTAATGTATTTTGAAGGTCTCTGAATAGGGAGCTTGTTGAGGTTCTCCTTGTGCTATCCATTGCACTAGCTAACGTGCTAAAAAGTTCAGCTTGGAGCTGAAGGAATAAGCTAAATAGAGATCATAAGGTACTTTATTTAATAATTTATTATATATTTATTTATATAAAATAAATATTTATATTAATTTTCAATAGAGGTAAGTAACAATGATCAATATTGTAAATAGTCTGTGAAGAGGCACCTGCCTAAACTGTATAGGAAAGCAGGCAGAGTTGCTTGTTTGGGGCTTACCCCACTCCAAAAGAGGGACTGTAATGGTGAAGGGTACTGCTTAAATTCTTGTAATTCTCTCCAGTGTGTGTTGTAGACATCACCAGAACTCTAACATGAGTAGATAAACAGTACTGACTCCTTCAGAGCATCATGCTCGTGTGTCACTGGGATGCTGATAAGGTCTCAGCCTGTTTTGGTGGGCTGGTGGGGAATGAGATGCCAGAGGCAAGGCTCTTTATTCACCCTGCTGGGTGGACAGTCTGAAATCCTTTGGTAGCGCTGAATGCCATTCAAGTGAAAGCTGAAAATCTGTTTGATAGCACTTTGACAAACAGGCTGATGCAAGGAGCTGCGTACTGGGCAGGACAGTGTGTTTTGTGCTTATTTTATGTTGTTCTTTCTGTAGGATGTCTGAGTTGATTGAGAAGGAGACTGAAGAATACCGCAAAGGGGATCCAGACCCTTTTGATGACCGACACCCAGGTAAGACATTCTGAATGGTTTTGACAGCCCTGCATCAGCTGATACATGGTAATTCATATTTAAAAGTAAGCAAAATCTAGCCTGAATCAGTCCACTACTGACCAGGGTCTGGTGTGACTAGTGTACATTTTAAGTAGGTAATCACAACTAGCAGAAACACTAACTTGGTCAGTAATTCATATGACTTCTATAATTCTGTTTCTGAGAAAGGTACAGCTAACTACGTTATTCCACAGTCAATCTGAAGTTAGTAGTTTAGTATTGATCTTGAAATCTTGAGGTACATAGATAAGTCTTTTCCTTTTTCTTCTACAGGTCGAGCAGACCCTGAGTGTATGCTTGGTCACTTACTAAGGATACTTTTCAAGAATGATGATTTCATGAATGCGGTAGGTTTGCTCTGAGGACTGTACCTGTCAGGTCTTGACACTTTAATATTTTTGTTTACTCAGTGTTATTCACCTCAGTACTTGTGCTTGTTTAATATTAATTTTACTGGTGGTAGGTCTGTTTCTTCCGTAACAGTGACTTTTAAAGTGTGTTTAAATATGGCTTGTTTGCTGCTGCAAGAGCGACTCAAAGAAAGGGGTAGTTCATGAGCTGTTCAAGAGTATGGGAATATGTGTATTAATGATTGAATTAGTTCTCAGCATTTATCAGTCTCTTTAAAGAAAGTGCAGGTCCTCTAATAAAAGTCTAAAAGCCTAATTAATTTCTGTAATGGAAATTAATATCACTAATTCCAGTGCCTTGTCTGTGTATACTTGGACATGCTGGAGTGCCTATACGAGGAGAGTACATATGCTCTAGGAGGCTCAGGCAGAGCATTTGGAGACAAGAGTCTGGCTTTCCTCTTGCACTGTTCTACCCTTATGTGAGTTAATAGGTAGAAGTTCTGCTGCCCTCGTCTCAGTGTG
The DNA here is from genome assembly GCF_002078875.1 of Numida meleagris. Classification (NCBI taxonomy): domain Eukaryota; kingdom Metazoa; phylum Chordata; class Aves; order Galliformes; family Numididae; genus Numida; species Numida meleagris. The sequence continues at coordinate 2,083,084 of NC_034419.1, read as the reverse complement.
CCACCTGCATCAGTACATGTTGCTGTAAGGTTTCTGCCTGATTGCTTACATGGAGCTTTTTGTCTTAAATTGCAATTGATAAGCAAACCAAAATGCCATTAAGGAAATGCATTATTTCTTGTATTTGGTGTTTTTTTTAAGCTCTTACTCTTGCATGTTTACACTGTTATTAAGCTGTAATTATTTTAGGCATTTGTCTTTACAAATCAGTTCAAGAAAAGTATTTAATCAGTGAACATCAGATCAGAGGGGAATTCTGTTTCTCAGAGAAGTTATTTCAACTCCTGAATTTCAAACTGATGCTTCTCCTGTTCTTCTCTAGCTAGTGAATGCTTATGTGATGACGAGCAGAGAACCTCCATTAAACACTGCTGCCTGCAGACTTCTTCTGGATATCATGCCAGGACTGGAAACTGCCGTTGTCTTTCAGGAAAAGGTATCATGTATAACAAGGCTTAGTTTATGAGCGTGGTTTATTATGTACTCCAACAGTTCGTCCCGCAGGAGAAACCAGTAAAAAGCACAGTGTAAATCCTACCTCTGGGAGACAATCTGTCCAGTCTTATTAAAGGTTTGGGGCTTTCTGATGTGGGTTTGTTCAGCTGATCAAATCTTGGGTATTCCACAGCTTGTAAGTTATAAGAGGACTGATTCAAACAGAGGAACTGGAATTCTGTGTGGTGCATTCAACACACCTGTGAAATGGGAGGCCATGCAGAGAGATCTAGACAGGTTTGCGCAGTGGGTCTGGGAGAACCTTATGAGGTTCAGCAAAGCCAAGGGCAAGATCTGGCACCTGGGTCATGGCAACCCCTACTGTCAGCACAGACTGAGGATGTAAGGGTGGAGCACAGCTCTGTGCTGTTGAGACCTCACCTGGAGTACTGCATCCAGTACGGTCCAAGGAGTGGAACACCTCTGCAAGGACAGACTGAGAGAACTGGAGCTGTCCAGCCTGGAGAAGAGAATGCTATGGGGAGACCTGACAGCAGCCTGTCAGTATCCAAAGGAGGGCTGTAAGAAAGAAGGGGACAGACTCTTTTGCGGGGTCTGTTGTGATTGGACAAGAGGAAATTGTTTCAAGGTAAAAGTGGACAGATTCAGATTGGATAAAATAGTTTTTTTTAGAGTGAGGGTCATGAAGCACTGAACAAGTTGCCCAGGGAGGTGATGGATACCCCATCCCTTGAGACATTCAAGAATAGAGCTCTGAGAAACCTAATTAGCTGTAGGTGTCCATGTTCATTGCAGGGAAGTTAGACTAGATGACCTTTAAAGGTCCCCTCCAGCTCAAATGATGTATGAATTTAAATTAATGTTTTGGGAAATGTTATACTTTAAATTGTTATTTTATAGGTCCATGAGTGGAGCAGTCTGTATAGAATGTTAGGACTTGCTGTAAGCCTCTCACCTGGTAATCCCTAACTGCAGCAGAGTGATAGCATTATTCAAGCTAAATGATGAGCAAGTCATACTTGAAGCAATCTAAAGCCTGTATGCTTCGTGAGGATTATCTAGATCTGTTATGGACAGCTGAATTCAGCTTCTGTGTGTTGGCAAGTGTGGTTTATAAAGGAATGCACAAAGGGTTGAAAGTGAGGAGAAAGCAGATTTTGTTCCTGAGCCCCACTTTCTTCATCTTTAAAAAATTGATGTGGTATTTTTCTGAAGTCTGGCAATAAGGTAGTGCTTTATATGAAAGTTTCACTTGAGTTCCTTAACTATTGGAAATAGAGATACGGACTCTAAAGCACGGTAAAAGGAAGGAATAATGTGTATCCTTTCTGAAGTATTGAGTTTAATATGATATTTTTGCAATCTGCCTAAAACCTAAGGCTTTGAGTCTTTGATCCAAAAAAAAAGTTAAAAGCAAAGTAATAGGCTCCCTGCTTGTGGAGGATATAGTCTTTTCTTGAGACACAAAATCTCTGTGTAAGTATTAACTGCCAAACATAGCTTAATCTATATGAAATATATGAAATTCCATTCTGATTCCTAAGGTTTTCTTTTTGTAAAAGGCTTTATGACAGATAATCACTGAAGACTGTTGTTCTGATCATAAAGGTGCCCTCTAGTGCCCAGTGGATTTCACATCTCATTTTCTAATGTCATAAGAACACTTTAATTAAATTTAATTATTAGTTAATATATAACAGACAGCTCTAAAAATCTGTAAGCTGGAGGTTCTTATTGGAATGTGTGTCTATTAGTTATTATTAACTGATCTTTTACTGTGTTGTACCCATGTCTCAAATTATGTACAAGGTAATGTGCAAGGTCTTGTCATACTAATGATGTTATGGTATGATGTTTCAAAATCCAATAATGATCTAGAGGAAAAAAATAGAATATTTCATTCTAACATGTAGCCTTTTAATTAACTGTTTTAATTAACATTTATTCAGCCTTGTTAAGAAAAATTGCATGGCAGGCAGTGTTCAATCACTTCTGAGTTTTACTGTTAACATATTTAACACTGATTTTCTTATGTATGGATTGGTATAACTGCATACATTTCTCCCTTCCCCAATCAATATGGATTTATGGCTACTGAGGATTGTTCTTTTGATTGGTGAGTAGTCATTAATGTAAAGAGTTCCACTGGCACCAGGAAGCTTGCTTGTTTAAGTGATTTTTCAACTACTGACCTGTTACAGAAATGTAAGTAACTTACCACTTTTTTTTTTTGTTTACTTAGTGTAAATTCAACACCATTTCTTTGAAATCTGCCAAATTGATGGAGGTCTCTATTAGTAAAACTGACAGGAAAAAATACTTAACTCTTGGAATTGCTTTCTTGTTTCCTGCATTCTAGGAAGGCATAGTTGAAAATCTCTTTAAATGGGCACGAGAAGCTGATCAGCCACTAAGGACATATGCAACAGGGCTTTTAGGAGGAGCTATGGAAAACCAAGATATTGCTGCAAATTACAGGGACGAGAATTCACAATTGGTAATGATCTCTTGATGCATACTGTCATTTACAGGATAGGTATCTCTGTCTTTTTTTCTTTCTTTTTTGAGTGTGTGGTGGCACTCGCATGTATATGTTAACATACAGGTTTTCCATTGGTTATAATAATATATCCACTCAGTAGCTCATACTTTCCATCCTTTCCTGACTGAATTTGCTGAGGCTGGGGTATGCAGCCTGATTATTCTATTACACTGGTTGTGTTTTAAAATGCTTATGAAAACCAAAGGCAAACACTGTACTTCTTAATGCAACTCATATTCCTAGTTTCCTTGAAGCAAAAATTTCAAAGACTTAGCTATTGTATGTGGTGGCTTATATGCTGGGCAGAAATGAAAGTTAAATCAACATGGAGACAACTTCACAGGAAATGTTATTCTAAATATGATTCTTTTTAAAATTTATAAATCTTCCACCAATTTAATGTTAAATCTATATGATGGTTATCAGCAATTGAGATGACTGTCAGAAGAAGCTAGGTTACGCAAATCTGGTTTTCAGAACGGTGTACAGTGTCACTTATAGTGTGTCAGACCACATGTAAATTCTAATTCTTGCACAGATAAGTCCTTTTAAAAGCAAGCTCTTATCAAATCTCCTGCTTTGAAAGGAAATGTTGCCCTTATTCTAGACTAGACAGATGATGAAGGAAAGGTGCAGTATGTAGTTCTTAATGGTTTTCAGGCTACTTCTTTCTCTTTTAGGAAAGTGAGTGAAGATTTTTTTTTTTTTAGAGTAAAAGCTATAGCAGAAAGGGTTGGGGATTTTTATTCACTTTAAAATTGTTATTTCTCTGGGGAAATGTGTACCTCAGCATGCCTGGTATTCTGTGCAATAGACTTCTTTATATGGGAAGAGCAGAACTATGGCCAGTGTGAGCTGTATGATCAAGGCAGGAAATGTGTTCTTATGCATGCTGCTTTTGTGAAACAGGTAGCTTTGGTGCTTCGACGACTACGGGAGTTACAGGTGACTGAAATGACCACGAAACAAGAAAATAAGCGTCCCAGTCCTCGGAAAGTGCCATCAGATTCTCTGCTGCCTTTAGATGAAGAGGCTGTGGATATGGATTATGGGGAGATGGCAGTGGATGGAGAGCAAGAAGAAGTGGCTGGGGATATGGAGATCTCCTTTCATCTTGATTCAAGTCACAAGACCAGCAGCAGAGTCAACTCTGCTACAAAGCTAGATGATGGGGGACTAAGAAAAAGCAAATCAGGGAAACAACATGAACGAGATGGCTTCCGGAAGGCCAAGCAAAAGCTGGGCTTCTCTGCTTCGGAACCAGAGCGGATGTTTGTTGAACTGTCCAACAGCAGCTGGTCAGAAATGTCCCCGTGGGTGATTGGCACTAATTATACACTTTACCCTTTGACTCCTGCCATAGAGCAGAGGCTTATTCTTCAATACCTGACTCCTTTAGGGGAGTACCAAGAGGTGAGCATATATATAAAGGTGGGAGGACTCTGTGCGTGAATTCTCCTGACAAAGCGTCAGTGGTATTGTGGGAGAGAGTTTTGAGAACTATTTTATCACGCACTGGTATTTCCTGATACAATTAAGATCAACTCCTGAGTTGTTGGCTTTCGAATTGATGAAGTCATTATTTTGAACGGTACCTAGCAGGTAATACTCAAACCTGAACCAAGCAGTTGTGTGGTGTAGTAGTTAGAGCACGGTGCTAGGAATCTTATTCCTGGTTTCTGTTAACTTTTAGTGATTATTTACATGATACAGGGTAAGTCGCTTTGTTTGAAATGCATGCATGTTTTTTCTCTTTACTCCTGGGAAGTTAATAGACTCCATCATTAGAAGTCAGAGGAAACAATGAACTTGAAATTCTTTCTGCAGTGGTTTTTATGACTTCTACGGTGCTTCTGATAAGAAATGACAGTGTAGATGCAGATGCTTTTGAGAGCTCTTGTTACTTAAAATAGTTGGGCTGCATCAGATTTACCAAAGAGTGTTTCCTGTTCCCTCTTTTTTTTTAACTATAAACTTCAAGTTAGCATAGGTCTGCAGACCACCCTCACCTACTTAGTCATTTTTAGGTGGTTTAACTGAATTTGAGATGCAACAAAGCAACACAGTTTTGCTTTGTGTTATATGTTGTGTGTGTGTGCACGTGTGTGCCTTGCTTCAGTGAGAACCAAAGAAACCGTTATCCCCCTAATACCCTGCATGCTGACTGGATCACTTCATATGCCAGCAATAACAGGATAGAAAAATAGGAATTAGTGCCATAAAGCTGTTACACAAAGAATTATGCAGAGGGTTTTGGTTTGTTGCCCTGCTCTCCTGTTTTTTCTGTTCAGTTGTTGGGTAGTTGTCTTTGCACAGATGGAAAGTGGAACCTATCACCAGGGTGGTATCTGTGTGGACTTACCATAGCTGCACTTGAAGGAGTGCCTTAAGATTTCCTGTGGCAGCTGTCATGCACCTTGCTGCAGTCAGCAGATGTATTACAAGAGGTCTGTTAACCTTTATTGCTTCCTATGGATGGAGCTGGTTACCACTGACCTCTCATAACAGGTATCTGCCAATAGGGGGAAACTGGGGGGTTTGAGAGAGTAAAAGCCAAAACAGACCTTGAATTTCCTGTGAAACGTTCAGCTAGCCTCCCAACATTATTTTTCTCAGCTATTACCCATCTTCATGCAACTGGGATCAAGGGAGCTGATGATGTACTACATCGACTTGAAGCGAACCAACGATGTGCTGCTTACTTTTGAAGCCCTTAAGGTAAATTACTTTTGTAACGTGATATTGTGCTGTAAACAGGGGAAAAGCATAGAGTGCGTTTGCATGCATCAAAGGCAAATGTTTGCCTCCCTTAGGCCTGCATATATTGTAGGGTCCCCTGGGATTGGCTGCACTGTGCTTTTGTTTTTTTACAGTTCTCAGGTATTTAAAAAATTAAAATTATTAGTTGTGGGCAAAGCACCATTGATTTCCTCTGCTATTTACCTATCGGAAGATGGTAAAAATTCCCTTTTCCATCAAAAGCTTATATTGCTAGTGCCCTTATATGGGATTCCTGTTATTGCCAGGGACATTTGTGAGGGGTAGGAAGCATAAGCATCCTAATTACAGAAGCTCCAGCGTGACGTCAGTGAGCCTCATGTTTGAAATGCAATAGTTATGTGTGAACGATCAGTAAGTTACCACCCGAAAATAGGAAAGAAAATACAAAATAACCCTCTTTAAATTAAACCTGCAGCACAGCAGTTAGTTCTTCAATGCATTCCTTCCCTCTTTCACAGTGACTTCTCTGCCTTCGTTCTTACAGTGTCATCTTTCTGTTTTGTTGTCATTTGTCTGCAAATTTATTTCCAAGCAGGAGCATTCCTACAAAAGGTGTAGGTTACCTCAGCTGCGAGCGGGGTGGGGGTTGCAGTGATTCTTCCTGTCTCCTCCTAAGGTGCTGGTAATATAGCATAGTAACTTTCAGCACAGCTGCAGTCTTCAGTTTTACCTGTAGCCTACTACTTCCATTTTGTAAAATTCTCTGTGTCAGCAGTATGGCATGTATAAATGTGAATGCAGATCTGAATATTTTACAGTAATACAGAATAGGAAGACGTAAAGTAGTTCCTTGGATAATTTCTGAACTTATCTGCTTTTCTTGTATTTATTTTGCAAGATGTGTAAAACAAAGTGATAGCTGACTTTTTTTGTTCGTTGTTTATCTTTGTATGCTTATTTCTTAAATGTGTTAAAAATCAATCTTGTTTGGATGGAGCATCTAGTAACATTCCTATCTGTAACTGATAACGTGCTAAATGTGACACGTGGCATTTAAGATCAAATTTGTTTTCATCCGAGAAGCATTTGTAATTCTGTGTAGTTAAAGGGAACTTCTCAGACTAGAAAGAGGAATCTGTGCAGTTCTGACTACCAACATTGATGAGATACGTGAGTAACTGTTCATAAGACAAAAAGAAGCAAAAAAAAAAAACCGTACCAAATCTGTGCATTAGAAAAAATCAAACCATCAGTGCATTCCTTCTGTGATCTTTTAATCACTGTATGTCTACAGTGTCATTCTCAACTCTGTGCCTGCCATAGGGTTCAGGCAGCTGTATAGTGAGCCAGGTAATGGTCTAAGTGTGGAGAAGAGCTCGTTTCCCCTCAGCCACGCCAGGTTACCTTTTAGATCAGTTCAGCATTATTTCATTACTACTTTAAGAATGCTAGTGCTGATACAAGGGGAAGGGCAAATGTGCCGAGTGAGGAGGAAGGGAAAGACTTGGACAGCGTAGGTTTGTGATGGGTTAGACTCAGCAAGCAAGTAAGCAAGAACTTATTATTTCTAGTGATCTGAAGTTGTAGAAGCCTATTCCCAAAATCTGAAATAGAAGAAAGTGACCAGTTGAGGAAAAAGGGTTGTTTGCTTCTTTCTAGCAGGACTGGTGATGATCTTAACACTGCACAATGTCAATTATTGTCTCAGGAGTACACCAGCAAGAAATACACTGGTGGGGGTAAAAAAAAAAAGCCACTAGTGTTTTCTTCAGGCATTAGTCAAGCAAAATAACTCATTAAACTGATAACATTTTTAATAGGGAGACATAATTGCTTTAAGTGCCATATAAAAGTTATACATGGGCCAGATATTACACTGTGCAGTTAAATATAACAGAAGGAGGAAATAAGGTGGATAAAGCATGGGGTGCTTGTTTTCTGCCATCTGTTCTTCTACAGTAGGAAGGGAGGAATTGATGACAGTTTGAAGAATTCCATTATTATCTGCCTTCTTCTTTCTTTAGCATTTGGCATCATTGCTGCTGCACAACAAGTTTGCAACAGAGTTTGTTGCTCACGGAGGCGTGCAAAAGTTGCTGGAGATTCCTCGTCCTTCCATGGCAGCCACAGGAGTCTCCATGTGCTTGTATTATTTATCTTACAATCAAGATGCGATGGAAAGGGTAAGATACATTCTTTAATGTAACTGCTGTAATTTTAGTGATTTCAAGGCACTTAGTCTTTCTAGAGTTCTCTTTGGCCTGAGCTTATAAACGTTAAAACAGATGATAATGAAGACTAGTTCCTCACCTCAGATTTTAACATTTTTTAAAAATGCATCATAAAAGATTCCTCCTGTCAGTTATGCTCTTCCAGCGAGAATCTTTTCCAATAGGTTGATATGTCAGTCTTCCATTAAGCTTCAGCTTCTCAGATACTTGAAACAGTGATTCTATTTCCTTTTTCCATACTGGCAGCAGCACTTGTGTGCTGAGCCAGATCCAGCAATTGATCCAGTTTATTCTGTAGTTGCAGCTGTGCCAAGGGAAGGAGAGGAAAAAAAAAAAAAGATGAACTTCCAGCTTGTAAGCACTAGTGCAGGCACATGGGAGGATCCTGCTCTGAGATTCATTCAAAGCAACTGCAAAATTATACTCTTAAGCCTTCTAAATCTGCCCTGCTTTGTGAGTGATGACTCTTTTGATTCCTGGCCTGCCCTTGGAATTGTCTGTTTTTGTGTTTTTTTAAATTCGGTTGAAAGCTGGACCATTTAAAGTAGTAACTCTACATTTCTGCTTATTTTGGGTTTTGGATGCTGTCTTGAGTGTTTCAGTTTGACATGTTTAACGCTCTTAAGCATGTATATACTTGACTGGCAGTGGTTAAGGGCCTATATAGAGGGATTCTGCTAGCATTTATATGAGTGAGCTCAAAAACCTCTTAACAATGGTTGACAGGTCTGTCTATATGTCACATCTTCTATGAAGGCAAGAAAGACAAAATGAGTATAATGTTTTTGCATTTCTTTTTGCTCATTTTGTCAGAAAATAGACCCTTGCTGTATACGACTTGCTTGGTGTTTCTCTGAACTTTGACAATGAGAAAACTGTGCACTCTTCTTTTTTTTTTTTTTTTTTTCCCTCCTGGTTGCACTCATTGCTTGCATGGTTATTCAAACGGAAAAGCAAAAGCCCTGGCAGGGTGCTGAGTGGACACTGGTTCTCCTTGATGTCCTCAGGGCATGTCATTAAATTATGTAGCTGTACGTAGTGATGTTGTCTTACCTACCTCATGTTATCCCCAATATTTACAAATACCTGGTAGAACAGGTATGTGTTCTTTCCTCTCTTGCCTTTGGATATTTCAGAGGAAGCCAGTTTCAGGTGGCAGTCCCTTACCACTTAGTGTATGCCAGGCCTCCAGTCTTTGGGTGGAGGTAAAGCTGGAACTGGTTACTCAATCTCCTCTCAGTATGTTTGACACTAGTGGAGAAGAGATTAAAAAAAATAATCTGCTGACTTGGCATAAAAGCAGCTAGTGCTTCAGCTCCCTGTATGGTTCCTGTTGGCACTGACCTTGACAGAGGGTTAGAAGCTAACAAATTATGTTAAAGCACAACTCTGAGCATGTGGTCTGCACATCTCAGAGACAGGACTGAGGAAAGGGACCAGCTAAGTTGTCTATTTCTAGAGAAAGTCGAGCTTTAGGTGAGCGTTTGATGGTCCTTGCTGTTCCCCTAGGCTTTGATACTGGCTTACTGGAACTGCTATTACATTCAGAAGAATTTTTGTTTCTTAGCTAAAAACGTGTCTTTCTTCTCTGGCTCTAGTGAAGTGCTCTCTTTGGATGCTTTGAAACAGTATGCAGAAGGACTCTCTGAAATTTTGCTGTACGAAGACTGCTGTATTTACCCTGTTTATGTCAGGGAATGGATGAGTTGCTAGTCCTGTGTTTCCACATGATGATCTTTTAGTCTCACTGAGGCCTTGTTTCCCTGGTCTGGAAATGGGGCTTTTATCTCATGTGTCAGATACCAGTTACTCCCATCTACACTAGGAGCAGTTGTACCCTTTTCATTTCAAAGAACTGTGATTCTCCTCAGACTAGTTCTCAACAGTCTGTTTCAAGTCCTTCTCAAGAAAGTTCTTTTGCTTTCTAGGTGTGCATGCACCCCCATAATGTGCTTTCAGATGTGGTGAACTACACCTTATGGCTAATGGAGTGCTCCCATGCCTCAGGCTGCTGTCACGCTACTATGTTCTTCTCCATTTGCTTCTCCTTCCGTGCTGTCCTGGAGCTCTTCGACAGGCATGATGGCCTTCGTCGTCTGGTTAACCTGGTAAGGCTTGGACTTTTATGTGCTGAACAGGGTTAATACTAGGTTTTGCACTCTCTGCAATTACTAAACTGTGGAGAGTTCTGGTTTGTTCTGTTCTGGTTTGTTTGTTTATTCCTCTCTCTTCCCAAGAGGTAGGAAAGGTGAGTTTTCTGAGTAACAGACAGGAGGATTCTTATTCTTCCTGTAAATAAGAATATCATTGCCCAGAGGCTTGCTACTTCTTGTTAGCTTTTTGGTGCAGCACCTGGGTTAAGCAGCACTCACTCTACCAGTGGTGGCTTAGTGGGTAGAGTTCGAATGTTTCTCAGCATTCCACATGCATGTGTCATGTTGCCGTGCACCCTTCTGGATGCAAAGACACCCAACCTTGTTTCGTGAGAGATATAGCTGTGTTGGTGCTGCGCTTGGTAATCACAGTACCTTATGGACACCAACAGATACTGTTACACCATTTCTGTACAAAAGCTGGTACCTTTGCATGGCATGTGCAGTCCTGGTAGCTTGGGTTGGTAGAAATTCAGAGACCTTGCCACTGCAGGGTGTGAGCGCTTTGTGTCGTGCAGTATAACACCTGATAATACAGCAGCGCCTCTAGACACACACTGATGTGACTTGTGGATTTTTTCCGCATTTCTAGTGAAAGGGAGGAATGGTTCTTATTAGACTTAGCAATTTGCTTGGATGAACATTATCCGAACAGAAAAAGCTTTCATCAGCTGTCTGAGAGAGTTTGCTTACGTGTCTTTTGTACCAAAGGCAGTTTGGTTTTGATCCAAGTGCAGCTGAGAATTGTAGGTGCTATTATTTCTGAAGTGTAAACTGACGAAACTTTTTCCTTTCCACCCAATTTTCTTTCTGAAGATAAGTACCCTTGAAATCTTAAACTTGGAAGACCAAGGAGCTCTCTTGAGTGATGATGAGATCTTTGCCAGTCGCCAGACTGGGAAACACACCTGCATGGCCTTGCGGAGATACTTTGAAGCTCACCTTGCTATCAAACTTGAACAGGTGAAGCAGTCACTCCAGCGCACTGAAGGTGGTGTTCTGGTCCATCCACAGCCCCCATACAAGGTGAGCAGCATGCTGCAACCTCTCAACATTGATGAAGTCTGTATTGTAGGAAAAAACAGATTGAAAATGTTGGAAATGAGTTTAATTGCTAGTGACAAATGGTACTTTTCAGACGCCATAGTTTTTCAGGAGCGAGCGGAGCAATACTGTTGTTGGCCATTATTTGGTTATTTTCTTCCTTCTCCCTGCAAGATGTGTGGTTTTTTGTTTTGTTTATTTATTTCTTTGTTTTTACAATTTTGTGGCTTATTGTTCTGAGGGAGTACATTCATTTGTGGTTTCTGGCTTCATTTACAATGATTTTCCATTGTAATGAATTGAAATGAGAAAACATGTTTTTTCACTGCTGCAAAAATCACTTATTTTTCAGTGACTAATGTATATAAGCTGTTTGATTAGAATGATATTTTTTGAGCTGAAATGCAGGCTTGTTTGGAATGCCATTTCTTCAGTACGTTTTGTAGTCAGAACTTTAACTGAATGTTTTTCAGACCTTTGTAATACTTTCGCATAAGATTCTTTTGAAAGATAATCTGGTTGCTATTAGATTAGTAGCTTAAAAGTAGACTAGAGTTATACTGAAACTTCTTAAAGTGGTCTAAGCTTTCTAGGACTGCGAAGAAACAAGTTGTATTATTAAGCTTATTATTGCATATTATCATGGCAATTGCTGGATTTTTTTTATGTAGTGGAGAATAAAAGAAAGTAAATAATTTGCAAGAAACAGTAATTTTTTCAACTTTGACGTGACTACAGTTTTCAGTTTAAATCACAGCAGTGAAGGACTTGATGAGGAAGGTTGTAACCCTTGTGATCTCTTTCTAATGCTTCCAACTCCTTTCCTGGCAGGCCTGTTCCTATACTCACGAGCAGATTGTAGAGATGATGGAATTCCTGATTGAGTACGGGCCAGCACAGCTCTACTGGGAGCCAGCAGAGGTCTTCCTTAAATTGTCTTGTGTCCAGCTCATGCTTCAGCTCATTTCAATAGCATGCAACTGGAAGACATACTATGCAAGGTGAGCTGTTTGCTGTAGTACTGTATTTCTTTAGTGCAGTAAGTTGTGACTTGGGCAAGATGGCCATTGAATTTCTAGATTACCTCCTTGTCTTAGGGTGCCTAAGGCAGGTAGTATGGGCTGTGCTGTGGTTACACAGTGCTTATAAAAGCACAGTGGAAAGCTGAACTGAAAACTTGGGTAGAGAGAGAGAGAGATGCAGTGAGAATCCTGAAGAACCAGGGTGCCTCATGCCTTTGATTTCTGAGAAACCAGCATCATAGGACAGCTTAGTCACAGTTCTGTGCTACTTTTCTTTGTTTGCCTTTTTGTTACAGAAGGCTTTTAGAAAACCTTTTAAGTAGAAGGTGAAGTCAAGGCACATCTTAATCCTGGAGAAGAGGCAGAATGTCTGGATGAAGTAAACTTAGCTTATGCAAGAGAGGACATTGTGTATCACCTTTGTTCATTTATTGATACTTGAAATTTACTGAGCAGTTAGAACATTGCAAACAAGCAGTGAGGAGATTGAACGTTGCAAAGGAGAACATGCAACAAGTCAGTATTTGAGAGAGGAAAAAGTCAGAAGATGAACTTGAGTGACACACAGTAATAATGTCCCTAGATGATATACCACCAGTGCTTAAACTCGGGATGTTTGTAGAGAGGCTTACCTTGTGATGCTACATCTAAGTTTCTCCTGTCTGGGGCACTGTGGTATTATCTTTCTGTGGCCCCACTCCCCCACAACCTCCAAAAATTTGCAGCATTCCTGCTCTTAGAAAAGAAAGGGAACTGCACCAGAGTCTGATAGAGATATCATTAGGATCCTGTCCTCAGTTCAGAGGGAGGATGGGTGCGATGTTCCAGCCCCTGTTTAACCTAATGAGCAACTGCTCTCAAGAGTGTTGGTGTAGTCCTCTCTAGAGTGTGTTCTAGAGTGAACACGCTGATGAGTCACTGTCTGCTGTGGCTAGTTGTCATCAACTGTATTCTTTTCACTAGGACTCCCTCCTCCTTATTTCTGCTGTGAACAGGAGCTCCTTGCGTAGCTTAGCTTGAAAGCCTTTAAAATCTGTTCTGCTTCTGCAGTCCCCTGCCTCCCTCTCTCTCTCAGGTTGCATTCTCCTGGGTGGTTTCTGTTCTCCTGTTTCTTGCAGCTGTTTCTTAATTGCAACCTGGGTTAACCCTTTCCTTTCCATACAAACCATCAGCCCTTTTTTTTTTCTGTAGTTCTGCTCTTCCACCTCTTGTTCAACAGCCCTTTTCATATTCCACACACCTGTGTGTCTTAATCTGGTGCCTAAGTTGATGCTTTTATTCATGTCATATGTGTCAGTTTTCTTGCTAAACAGCACCCGTTCACTTCAGGAAAAAAAAAAAACTTTTCTACTAGATTGGCAACAAAGTTTTTTAGACAGGAATATTTTTAAACTTTTTGAAGAAAAAATTTTGAGATGTAGAGTTAGATTAGATCAAGAAGCTTAGCTTACAATGCTTTTGTAGATAAATCTAGTTTGTACTTCTGTAATTTCAAAATTACATTGCTTCTGGGAGCCTGTGGGCAGGATGAGATGTATGGCAAACTGCGGGTGACAGTGTGCGTAGTTACAGTATGTGAGCAGTGCCTTCTGCGAGAACTGGCCCTTTAAGAGTGGCGCGTGGATCAGAAAGCATCATCAAAAACATCAGATGTGACAGATTGATTTGTTGGATTAGAGTACACTTCCAAGAAGTTCTTGTGTTGCTTTCAGGAATGACACAGTACGCTATGCTTTGGATGTGCTAGCCATCCTGACTGTGGTTCCTAAAATCCAATTGCAGTTGGCAGAACCTGTGGATGTGTTAGATGAAGCCGGATCTACTGTTTCCACTGTGGGTAAGCTGAATGTGGTCCTGATTATTTACACCCTTAGCAATTGTCTTCTACTAAGTGTTTTTTTCAGCTGGCTGTTTCTACAGTGAGAAAAGGGTTAAAATAATGGAAGAGTTATCATTAGGGATGCAGGTAAATGTGAGAGTAGACTGCAGTTAGAATTGTCATGCTTAGTGCTATGGTTGTATTACAAATTTGAAGGCATGGTCTTTGACTTGCACTTGTTTTCAAGAGCTCATTAAATACAGATGCAGGCAAATTCACTTTTGTTGTGGGACTGTTAGGTTCGCTCAGCTTCCCAGAAATGTAGGTCTCCTTGGGAATGTGGGAGTAGAATTTCTGCTATAGATTTGTTTGAGTTATACTCTAATTGGCTACCTGCAGATTCAGTATGCAGATGAATGAAGTGTGCCTGGGTCAGATCTAAGGCCTATGTATTAAAGAGATCCTGACTTTCTTTTTTTATTTCTTTAAGGAAAAAAAATAAAGAGGGATGATGTTAGGTTTTGTGCAAAAGAAATTGTCCAGAAAAAGATGTAAGCAAAAGACAAAATACCTATTTCTTGAGAGAAGTTTTGATCTTCTGAAGAGGACATGAAACGTGCAGATTAATTTCATTTAGGAAGCTATGGCATAATATATTTTTTCCCCTTCATAGCAAAGTCTCCTTTCTTCCCCTCCTTGTCTACATTGTTAACATCTTCTGCAAGAGTTGCTTTCTGCAGTAAGAATTAGAGGCATGCCTGTGCATCTTCTCTGTGCCGTATATCTCAGATGGCAGTCCTGTGCCATGGCTGAGCTCTGAAAGATCTGCTCCTCACTTATTGATGAGTAAGTGGAGGAGCATGAAAGTATTTAAAAATAATAAAATTTGTCAGGGAGGTAGGAGAACGTGTCTTACGCTAATTAGAAAAAAATGAACTTCAGAAATCCCCAGAATGAAGTGGAATTAGGTATTTTTCTCAGATTTGTGGAAGACTTCCTTACTTAACTGATTAAACTGTAAGATACAGAGAGAGTATTAAAGGAATTATTTCTTTCCTTTACTAGGTATTAGTATCATCCTTGGAGTTGCTGAGGGTGAATTTTTCATCCATGATGCTGAGATTCAGAAATCAGCCCTTCAGATCATCATCAATTGCGTGTGTGGCCCAGATAATCGGATCTCCAGTATTGGCAAATTCATCTCTGGAACTCCTCGGCGAAAGCTTCCTCAGGCCCCTAAGAGCAGTGAGCACACGCTAGCTAAGATGTGGAATGTGGTGCAGTCCAACAATGGCATCAAAGTGCTGCTGTCATTGCTGTCTGTAAAGATGCCCATCACAGACGCAGATCAGATCCGAGCGTTAGCCTGCAAAGCCTTGGTGGGGCTCTCACGCAGCAGTACTGTCCGGCAGATTATCAGCAAGCTCCCCCTCTTCAGCAGCTGTCAAATTCAGCAGCTGATGAAAGAGCCGGTGCTCCAGGACAAGCGCAGTGAGCATGTGAAGTTCTGTAAATACGCTGCTGAGCTGATAGAGCGTGTCTCTGGGAAGCCATTGCTGATTGGCACAGATGTCTCCCTGGCTCGTCTGCAGAAAGCAGATGTGGTGGCCCAGTCAAGGATCACGTTTCCTGAGAAGGAGCTGCTGCTCCTGATTCGGAACCATCTCATCTCTAAGGGCCTAGGAGAAACTGCATCTGTCCTTACTAAAGAGGCTGACCTACCCATGACTGCAGCATCTCATTCATCTGCCTTCACCCCCGTTGCGGCTGCTGCCTCTCCCGTGGCCCTGCCTCGCACTCCTCGCATAGCTAATGGCATCTCAGCCCGTTTGAGTAGCCACACTTCTGTAGGTTCTGCTGCCACGTCTGTCCATGCTCAGGCAAGGCCGCCTGCATCCCAAGGTCCACTTGCCCTTCCAGGCCCTTCTTATGCCAGCAACTCTCCTCTGATTGGCAGGATTAGCTTTGTCAGGGAGAGGCCGTCTCCCTGCAACGGCAGAAAAATCAGAGTGTTGCGACAAAAATCGGACCATGGCGCCTACAGCCAGAGCCCAGCTATCAAAAAGCAGCTGGACAGACACCTTCCTTCCCCGCCCACGCTGGACAGTATAATCACAGAGTACCTTAGGGAGCAGCATGCCCGCTGCAAAAACCCTGTTGCCACCTGTCCCCCTTTCTCTCTCTTTACTCCCCATCAGTGTCCTGAGCCAAAACAGAGGCGCCAAGCGCCAACTAACTTTACCTCACGGCTGACCCGCAGGGCAGCCTTTCCGAAGTACGGAGGGGTGGATGGTGGCTGCTTTGATAGACACCTTATATTTAGCAGGTAAGGAAGAAAAATGTTTCTTGCTCCCTCTCAGAGTGTGCCCTGTGCCAAAAAGCCTTGCCTGAATTCAGGCTGTGGAATCCCACAGCGGAGCCTCCTTGGACAGACGAGCATTTAAATTCAACAGTGGCAAATGGCAGAGCTTTGCAAGGCAATTTTAGAAGTTGTTCTGTTTCTCTTGTGCCAACGGTCAGTACGAAGGATACGAAACGTGCTATTTTCAGAGTGATATTAATTAATTGGCAACATTGGTTGATGAGGCTCATACTTTTTTGTTCTCCTTTGGAAGGTAAGTAATGCCAGTTTCACAGGAGAGAGCAGCATAGCCTTGAGGTTGTTTTGCTGACAGAGCCAGTCCTACTGACAGTGGAGGACAGTGGAATGCTTATTTTTCATCTTGCAGCTTAATCTTTAGCACAACAAGTTGCTTGCCTTTTTACATGGCCTTCCTTTTGCTGAGGTTAAACTGGAAGATGATGTGAAGTTAAAATAAAAAAAAAAAAATCCATATGACGGCATTCTCAGACTTTCAACTGTCCAGCTTTGAAGGCAGGTTCTAAGTGCTTCAACTTAATGATGTACTGTAACGGAAGCACTTAATTGTGCAAGACAAATCCAGAATTGTTGCAGATGCTGTTGTCACATTCTCGCTTGACCAGTAGTCTTGTAATTGACACTTAGCTTGTCTTAGAGGAAAACTGTAACTTTTAACCTACGTGATTAGTGAGGACTGGTTTTAGTATCATCACGCAGTAGTTCAGTTTTCTGCTCTTTCAGGTAACCCTTGTTTTTCCACCTTCTCTAGGTTCCGTCCAATTTCTGTGTTCCGGGAAGCAAATGAGGATGAGAGTGGCTTTACCTGTTGTGCATTTTCTGCGCGTGAACGATTCTTAATGCTGGGTACTTGCACAGGGCAGTTGAAACTGTACAATGTATTCAGTGGCCAGGAAGAGGCAAGTTACAACTGCCATAACTCTGCTATCACACACCTTGAGCCATCAAGGGTGAGTAATTGGAGACCGGTGCTGAGTGCTAGAAGTTCTCGTAGGCTAAAGCCTGGTATATTTGGGGCACATCTGGATATGTACATCTCAAGTGCACCTACTGGCTGGCCTGTAGTGCCTGTGATGAAAGTACTGGTAGCAGTTACAGACTGCCTCTCCAAGTTCTCTAGTTTGTTTTCTTCCCAAGATAATATATTGAGAAGATGCAGGGGCTGTGTGTCTTCATAAGTAACAGATTTTAATATGACTTATGAATTGTGAGATATAAAGCCAGAATATATCAAACTGGGAAAAAAAAATAAACTTGTGGGGGATGATTGTAGAAAGAAATAGAAGGTGACCAACTTAAAGCAGAGAAGATGCCACTCAGAGGTCATTGAAGTTCAGGCAGAGGTCATCCTGTTTTTATCTGCTGTTAACATCACAGATCATTCCCATTGTTATCTGTAACATTTTCCTTCATCTATATAGCGTAAGGAGCTCTTGGTATAATGTTGAATACGGGGACATTAGCCCAAAAGAACAGTTTATTGAGCACAAAACTTGCTGTAGTTCCTCAATTAATCTTGTAAGTCTCAATTATTGTGTACAAGTAAAACAATAACCTCTATTTTCCTTGGTGTTCTTTTCCTTCCTTCCCCTCCGCTCCTGTCTGGAAATGCAGGATGGATCCTTATTGCTGACATCTGCTACATGGAGCCAACCTTTGTCTGCATTGTGGGGAATGAAGTCTGTCTTTGATATGAAGTAAGTATATTCTGATCTCTGTGGGATATTTAGTTAGAAACATTCAGTATAGGCAGAATCCATAAGAACAAACTCCATGAAAGAACAGGACAGCACAGCTCCCCCAATATCTGCGGTGAAAACGTAAGAAAAGTAACACATTTTAATTTTAGTATCTTCCCTCTTATTGAGTACAGACACATTTGAAAATTCTACTTACCTGAAGAGTCATCTAATGCAGGATACATTAGTAGAATGACCCTTGTTCCTGAAGGCAGAAAATAATGTTTGTATTTTTATTCTTATGTTAGTAAGACTGTCATCTTGACAATCTTGTTGTAGCCAGTTACAGAATTTTATAACACATCGATTTTGCATAATGAAATTTTTGGACCTGGAAAGCTATGTCAAATTGAGTTCAGTATTTACAATTGCTTTCATCAAAAATGGAGGAGAGGCTCTTTGTTCCTTGGAAGGTGAGGGTGTCATCTACCTCGGTTGTAAGCAACAGTTTTGCTGTGACCTGTGTAGGTCAGTGAGAGAGCATTCTTCAGATAAAAAGTTCAATATGTCATCACAAGCATATGTGTTTGACTGCTCCTGTTGCACTTCGTTGGTCACTCCTGCAAATACTGTTACATTTATGGTGCAGGTCCTGTTGCGGTAGTAATTTTATTACAAGTTTCCAGGGAGACCTCACTGTGGCCTTCTAGTACTTGAAGGGAGCTTACAAGCAGGAGGGGAACTGACTTTTTACACAGTCTGATAGTGATAGGATGAAGGGGAATGGCTATACATTAAAAGAGAGGAGACTTAGGTGAGATGTTCTGGATAATTTTTTTTTTACTCAGAGGGTGGTGTGGTGCTGGAACAGGTTGCCTAGGGAGGCTGTGGATGCTCCGTCTCCGGATGCATACGAGGCCAGGTTGGATGGGATCCTGGGCAGCCTGATCTAGAGGCTGGCAACCCTGCCCACTGCAGTGGGGTTGAACTAGATGGCCTTCTAGATCCCTTCCAACCTAAGCCATTCTATGATTCTGTTGACTTGCTGCTTGTTGTTTTTAATGGGTCTGCTGGAAAGACTGTGTTTGCAATAAAAGCTTCCCTGCAAATGCCAGTGGAGCGTTTTAGTATTGTAGCATGCTGTAGTCAATGGCAGAGGAAAGTCTTTTCACTCCAGGAGTTTGGATTCAAACTGCATTTCCTTGACATCTTTACTGACTCTACCTGTAGGCATTCCTTCCCTGATGACCACTATGTGGAGTTCAGCAAGCACTCTCAAGATAGAGTCATTGGCACAAAAGGAGACATTGCCCATGTAAGTACCAGTAAAAGCCACGGTTGTGAAGCTGTGAGAAGAATTTAGTCCTTCACAGAATGTTTATTAGCAGGTCTGGGTGCTATGAGGCCCTATGTGAGCTACAGGAAGAGCTTTGAAAATAGCAAATAAGTTCTCCTTCTGTTTAAGGGTATAAAGTTGACCATATTGTATAAATATTTTGCATTTAATCAAAGTATCCATTCCTGCCCTTTTTTTAACCGAATAATCTGGAAGTCAGGTCAGTTTGTGTGTTGTGTTTAACTGTTAAACAGATTGTTTTCCCATACTAGAGAATTGTTTCTTCTCTCAGTTTGAAGGGGAGCTGGGCTTAAATTTATCTGGGATGGCCATAAAGCCTTTGTTCTGTGTTAAAGCCCTTTTCATCTTTCAGGTCTTCCTTAAAGTTTTTTTTTTAACAGCTTACTGGGGCAAAGCACAGACAATTGCCCTTCAGTGTAGATACCAGGATTTTTAACTCCTTTTCTGTAGTTATGGCTTCAACCTTCCCTGACCCACCAGCCCCTTGTGCTTTGGGGTTTTTGATACTCGTGAATACTATCTGCTCTGAAAAGCAGTTCTGTTTCTGATACAGGCTCTGACGAAGTGGTACATTTTTGTCTGCAGCTTCGTGCCTCACTTTTCATAATGGGGTTAGCTTCTTTGAAACTCATCCTGATAGAGTAGATTGGCAAGCCTGTTGTAAGCTAAGTGCTGGCCAAAACGTGTGACGCTCTCTTCCAGCTGTGAAAACCTGTTTAAGACTGACAGAGGAGTGGTTATCTTAAGAATGCTCTTGGTTGAAATGATAAAGCAAAATGGGTCTGGGGTGATTCTAGAAGCGATCTAAAATATGAAATGTGGTAAGGTGCAGGTACATTACAAATTGTGACTAATGTTTCTCTTTCTTTTTAATCTGAAAGATCTATGATATTCAGACTGGCAACAAGCTATTGACTCTGTTTAACCCAGATCTTGCCAACAACTACAAGAAGAACTGTGCCACATTTAACCCCACTGATGACCTTGTCCTAAATGATGGTGTCCTCTGGGATGTCAGATCAGCACAAGCCATCCACAAGTTTGATAAATTCAACATGACCATCAGTGGTGTTTTCCATCCCAATGGGTTAGAGGTCATAGTCAACACGGAAATTGTATCCTTCAGCCATAGTGATACTGTGTTGAAACCTAAATAATTTGTTTGAAAAACAGTCGGCTGTTTGCTGAAGTTCTGTAAATTATTTGATGCGTTATAAATCATGTTCGGTGGCAACAGCTTTTGTCTGGGAATCAAGTAAATGGGGATTGTCAGACAACCACGTAGTTTAAATCTGGGCTGTACTTCTGATTTCGGACTAGTGGAAATACTTGAGAGGGATGTTTTCTCTAACGCACTTGGTGATACCTTTACTCTCTTCCATTCCCTTACCAAGATCTACCTTGAAGCTACTGCAGTAACATCTGATGATTGGGAATGATGTCTTCAGTAAAAGCTCTTTGATTTTGAAGGTAGTGCTAGGATCTGATGCTGGTTCTGTTATATGTATGAGAGAGTGGCAATGAAGTTTCTTGAAAGCAGTTTATCACCTTTTCAGCACTGTACTGAAAAAGAAACAGACTTCCAATGGTCTGTTGCTCCTTAGCCTGTATTTCTTCAGTGGGACCTCCGAACTTTCCATTTGTTACACACAGTACCCGCGCTGGATCAGTGTCGTGTGGTCTTCAACTATACGGGCACAGTTATGTATGGAGGTAGGATTTCTCGGTCTTAATTACAGTCTTTGGACATCTCTGATAGTAATAAGTGGATGCTTGTTCAGTGAAATTGGAAGAGAGTCTGTCTAACTGCAAAGCTTTATGGGTATATGTGAACTATTTAGTGGTTGGTTTTTGTTGTTGTTTTTTTTTTTTCCCAGGGAGCTTATGCTACAAGTATTGCTGACAAAGACAATTTTCTCTAACATCAGCAATATCACAACTCACTTGAGAGAGGAAAAAAAAAAAATCAACCTTTTGAAAAAGAAAATGTGTGTAACAGCAGAGCTGATGATGCTTGAGAATGTAATTTTATCCTCCATATTAAGCTTCAGTGATTTGCGGTAGTAATAAAGGCTGCTCTGGAAGAAGAGATATCAAATTAGTGTTGTTAAGCTATTAAATGTAAAGAAAATTATTGTCAGAGTTTGATCTTAAGTTGATTAAAGATGATAACAAATGGAAGGTGGTTTTGTGGAATAACCTTTCCTTGTATCAGCTATGTTGCAGGCAGATGATGAAGATGAACTTCTGGAGGAGAGAATGAGAAGTCCCTTTGGCTCTTCTTTCAGGACGTTCAATGCAACTGATTATAAACCTATAGGTAAATGAGGAGCAAATAGTTTGATCTGGAGGTTTGAAGGCTTACTGGAAGTTCTGTTTTGTAACATTTACTTCCTCCTCCCCTTTGCATGTGTGGTAAAACAAATTTTGCTGTAACCTATTCTGACTGAAGTGTAGGTGTTTTGTTTAGCTCTGAAACAGGTCCAAGTATATTATCTGTTCAATGTGTGGTTTCATTACTTGCTGCCATTCAGAATTTCTGGCTTTATTTTCCTTTCCTTTTTGGAACTAGGGCATAATCTGAGATAGTAGATCACTTGGCCTAGACGTCATTGCTCTAATTTCAGGAAAGGCCTTTTTTGTTCTATTTTCCTTTTCCCTTCAGCATTTTCCCTTGCTGGTAGTACAAAATGTTGTCAGTTTGGCCTCCAGCTTGCAAAGCTTCTGCAACTGTACTGATTACTGTTATAAACATAGATGTGACTTTTGCTAGTGAAAGGAGATACATCTCAGTCCCCCTGGTTACCACCTGTCTTGGAAGATTATCTGTTGCTTATTGTGCTTAGGGAAGCCCATAAATGTATTATCAAGGGAGAAGGCACAGTGGAGATTAGGTTAAGAACTTACTGGGCATTTTTTTTTAATGACAGTCCCCAAAATTATTACAGGTTGAGTTAGTTACAAATATTCATTTCACTTTTTCTTCAGCTGTTGCTGCTTGTCCCAATATTTTGTTACCTGCTTTTAGACATAAGTAGATCTTTTCTTCTGGCTAGCACTAACATGCAACTAACTGAGTTCATTTTGTGATGTTTTCCAGCTACCATAGATGTAAAGCGGAATATCTTTGACTTGTGCACGGACAGCAAGGATTGCTATCTGGCTGTCATTGAGGTAAGGGAGCAAAGTTTCTGGTTTCTGTAGTTGTAGTTTTTTTATTGTAAAAACCTTCAGTTGAAAGCTGCTGTTAAATTTGCATGCTAACTGGTGGTGGTGGCTTGATGGTGATAAAGGTGCTGTTCACCTCTTGTTGTCCACCAGCAGTTTAGGTTAAAAGCTGTCTTCTTTTTCTGCCTCTGAATCCTTAACTTTCAAGTGCATTTGACTTCTTTGTTAAAATGCTTCCTACTTAAAATAAATGCTGAATAGCATCTTTGCTCCTCAGAATCATAAACGCATTTTTTTTTGCTATTTATGTTAATAGTTTCCAATTGAAATTTGCACTACATCAAATGCCTCAGACTGCTGTCTTCTGGGACTCTTGCTGTTTGACAGCCTCTAACCTTTTCTCATGGTCCATGGTTGAGAGTTCACAGCAAAGAGACAGATATGAAGGGAAGTGTTGTGCAGCTGGGTGAGAACTAACCCAGAGTGCGTTCAGGATTCAGTAAAGGTTTTAAGTCTGTTCATAGGAGCATAGCTAATGGATGACAGAAGCAGAAAGTAGATACTGTATCACTCCTGAGTTAGTTTTAGGAACAGAAAAGTCTCATTTTTAGTGCAATTGTGTAGGTGCTAGTAAATGGGAGGGAAGGATTTTGGTTATGTTTCTGTAACTGAGACCAGATAGAGTATTAAATGTGAATGCTACTCTTAATTCCTGGGGCTAACTGCTTTGTGGGCATTTCCTCTTCAGAATCAAGGCGGCATAGATTCCATGAACATGGATACAGTTTGCAGGCTGTATGAAGTGGGCAGGCAACGTCTGGCAGAAGATGAAGAGGATGAAGAAGAAGATCAGGTGAGCAAGCAGGTTAACGCTGTACTTCTCAGGAGTAGCTGTTACCTGTCTACATGTGAGAGGCCGCAGGTGTTCGTTTATTACCCATAAACATCAAATGCCTCATTTGTGCTCACTTAATGTGATGCAGATATTGTTACTTCCAGTGTAACCTGAAACTATCAGTACAGGATCTGTGTGCACAGTCATTTTGTGCACTGTAAACTGTTGTGATAATTTATAGTTTGTTTGCTAATGTGCATAAAGGTTCTAATCATGATCAGAAACTTTGCTGTTTGTTCTGCTTGTTATTTAAAGTAATTTGACATGCAGTAGAGACAACAGTGTTTTGAGGTTTTCCTTTTTTTCAATGTAAGTATGCCCAGGTTTTGCAGCGGGCTATAACTTGTCACCGATTTCCAAGGGAGACATGTCACTAATGCACTAGTGCAGTGAAACTGCACACTACTTCTACACAGCAAAATGCCTTACAAATCTTAAATAAAGCTCTAGGTTTACATTGGGATGTGTTGCTTTTCCTTCTCCAATCAACCATCTTGAACTCCAACAACCTGACAAAAGAGCTTAGAACTTCAGTAAGTGCTCCTTGGGGTGCTGTTGGTAGAATACAAAGCAGCACAGAACACTTAGTACAATACAATGAGAATGAAAGACAAACTTGTAGTTCTGTTGGTATTAGGTGGGTTTTTTTTTTTTGGAACAGGCAAAGACTTTATGCTTGAGTTCTCAAGGATTTTAAATGCATTGTTCTCAGCTCTTTGGTTGTCTGCATTGTAGTAAATCATTTATTTGTATTTCCTATGAGAAAAGCTGACTTCATATTTTTCCAATGAGTTCCCTTTAAAAAAAAAAAACAGCAAAACATTAGTTTCTGCGTGGAAAACTGGCTTTCTCATACTCTTTTTGTCTCTGAATCTCGTTGCCAGGCTTTTACTTTTACTTTCTGGTTCAGAAGATTGGACAATAGATCTATGGGAAGAGTAATTTTTTTTCAAGTAGTCCTTACTTTTAGAATTTCACTGTCTTCCTTGAGATGCAGCAGTAGTTTACATACACAACTTGCTCTTGTGTCCTCAAAGTTGCAGTTGAAGTCTTAGGGTTCTTAGGAAATCCATGGGTCACTGTTACTGTCCCTAGAGGATTCAGTTCAGCAACTTGTATTCAGCTGATGATCTTCTAGGTTGGGTGAAGAATAGAATTTCTGGTGAAGGAGTGGGCAGGAGGAAAAATTACTGTTCCTTCTGAAGCATTTCTGCTTTCTAGCCATCCAGTGCTTGCCTTGATCAGACATTAGGTTCTATCTTTGTCTCTGCTTCCACTGTTTTTGTCTGTGAAATGTGTTTTTTAATAAGCTTGTTCACATTTTATTTGTAAAATCTCAATAAGTACTTTGTAGCAAAAATTAATCTTGCACTGTGCAGTGATTAACTACCAGCTATTGAGACACTGTTTTGTGATATGAGTGGTAAGTGTTGACTGAAGTGGAGATCTCTATTTGTGATGAGGATGCAGTCTGAGTGCTATTGGTTCCAGGCTGTAACATGAAGGTACCAAGCAAAGATAAGATATGTCATCCATCAAATGTGTCCGGGGAAGCTTCCTGTTGCACAAATAGAGGTGGGCCCAGGCATAATTTAAACATGCTAGAAGCTTTTCAGTAAAGTTTATGGGAGTACTCAAGCAAAGCTGCTTCTGGGATCAGTTTGCAAGGTAAAAGTGATTAGCTGATACTTGCATAATTGCTCTTTTTGTAGTCTTTGTTTCTGGAGTGTATAAAAGTCTCCTAGGAATCTGTCTCTTAGGAATGATTGGAATCTAATTTCCTTGGTAAGAGAGATTTGACTTCAATATAACAACATCTGTGCATCCAAATTCCATTAAATCTGTATATATTTAGCAGAGCAAACTGTAAACCTTGCTCTCTGTTCTGTTGCTGTACATTTCTGTCCCGTCAGGCTTGTTTAAGCCTTGTGACTGGCTCAGGCTTACGAAATACAGCTTTTGTCTCTGCAGAGACATACAGCATTGAGCAGGATGTAGAAAATTTCCAGGAAAAAATGCCGTATCTCTGGCTCTCTTCTCTGTTAAAGCCAACCAGAGTTACTCACTTCCATATGATAAGGGGTTTTCTGTATATACGTACACAGATGGAGGGGTATACTACTTTCTTAGTTACTTTTCTGTGATCTAGACCTTGAAATATTGCAAATATGCTTTCAAACTTGTTGGGACTCGTCATAGATATTCTAAAATACCTTCTGGCTAAAGGGTGCTTTTTGATTTTTTTTTTTTCATGTAAATGGTGTGGAGGGAAAATAAATGTGAATCAGCATTACTATGGTATCTCTCTGGCCAAGAGTTTCAGAGCAGATATTGATCTGTTTGGCCCCTGTATCTTCCCACTTGGTTTTATGCTGATATATTTCTGTGTATGACCTACATTGGCCCACGAGAACAATTTCTTACCTATATGGAAAGCGATAAAAATGTGAATAGAAGCATGTTTGCTTGCGTAAGCCCTACTTGGACTTCATGTGATGCAGAAGAAAGTCACTTTAAATTTTCCTCAAATCCTAATTTTTACCATACGAATTGTGGAGAAAAACATCTACCTGACAAGTGTTAGCTAATAGATCTGAATTTTCAAAAAGCAAGCAACTGTGAGTCCTTAAAAATAAGCTACATACCCCTGCTGTCTTTAAATTCCTTCTCTTATTTAAGTTAAGAAGCAAAACAGTTGCATTACTCCCCCTTTCTCAAGTTAAACCTTGTGAAACCAACTGATCTGTTAAGTAAATTACCCTCTAATTAAATGGTCAGGCTGATTTGGCTGGCTCGTGTTTGATACCGTTGTGATAAAGATTTCTGGTTTTGTTTGAAGTACTTGAGAAGAGCATCGCTGCTGTTATGTCAGCTGGCTGTTACATATTAGATGTTAGGAAAGCTGCCCCTTCCTAGTTCTGACAGGTAATCCAGTGTTGTCAGACCTTGTTAAGCAAAACGAATGCTGCGTGGATGTTGGTGCAGTTGCTGAGGGAAGGTGAAGAGGTAACATGCTTAGCAGCAGCCAGTTTGTGAGCTTTTTTTGTTGGATGTTATACTCTTAGAAAATACTAGTCTTTCTGTCTTGAGCTTTCATTAGCTTTTTCTGTGTTATTTCACTGTTGGATGAGTATTGAAAGGGATCCGTCAAGTATTTGCATGTTCGGTCTGTGGGGAAGTGGGCTGAGCTCCCCATTACTCAGTCTTCGCTTTCTCCTGCATTTGCCTCAGCTTTGACTACACTCAGAATTAGGCTTCACAAAAATAAGATGGATATCCAAGCTACTGATGCAGGTGCTGTACCATTTTTTCATTAGTTTGAGTCTTTATTTCCCTTTCTTGGCTGGTTGGTCTCTGCTGTCTGCCTTAGTGAGGCAGAATTGGAGTTTCCGAGGAGATGGTGCAAAGGAAGGAATGTGTGCTGATGTGGCCTGGAAGTGGTGCGTGGTGGTTGCTGTGCTGTGGAAATGGAGACCAGTAAAGCTAAAAACAAGTGAATTGGCTGACCAGAGTGCAGTCAAAACTGGGGAACTTAAGCTTGGATGGTGCGATCTTCTGAGGGGATTACAGGATTCTTAGTCTGTGTATTTTTACCTATTTAGTTTAGATTTTGTTTTGGTTTTTTTCTCCTCGTGTTAGTTCTCTAAGACCTCCTTTTGTCTGTAGCGTATAATGTGAATGATGTTGCGTCTGTGAGGCTCAAGTGTTCTTCTCAGTTATTCTTGTTTCTAGAGAGATGTATGGCTTCAATGGCAGATTGCCACACTTAGCTGTCCCTGTCCTATAAAGTGTGTTCTGCTTTTTTTGCCAGAACTGAAGAACTTAATAATCCTGCAGTGTTTCTGGGCTATCTAAATGGTGATGGTAGGTGTGTAATTTGTCTTTTTTACTTTGGTTTGGAAAATTCTGGGTGCTGTGAAATGAAAGCTTTGGAGTTAAGGCAAAAAGTAGTTGAAAGAATTGGTGTTCTAACACCTTGTTTAGTCAACACGGAGAAATGTTTTTCTCGACTTTCTTTGTATGGTCTCAACTTATTTTAGGATTCTACTCCTATCTACTTGCAACAGCAATTCCATTGTGTTTTTGTTGTTGTTGTTTTGATGCAGGGTTGTTCTTGTGTGGATACCTATTTGTGGGGTGGAGAGGGGAACTTTAATCCATTTGGCAGCTTGTGCCAAACCACCATGGTAATCTGGTGTTTGTCAGCAATGGCTGAGTGATGACTTGCACATTCCTCAAAGCAGTCAGTGACTCCAAAGTTAGATTATCATCAGATCCATAGAGTTGTGTTATGATGAGAACATTCCATAGGCAAAGCAGTATTGCTGAGTCCCCACTGAATGTGCCAGTCCAACAGAGGGTTTTGTCAATGATGAATGAAAAATCATCCATGTCAGATGCACGAGTAGTTGTTGTTAGACAGACTTAACCTGCTTATATAGACTAAGAGAGTAACTGCTTTTTATTTCTTCACTACATGCTGTATGCTGTGTGCTGTCTCCTGTATTAAATCTGCACGTATCTACTTCTGCATAGAAGGATATGGTAAGATTCCTTGCTTGTTCATATAGTAACTGCTGAACATTCCCAGGCTTCTGTGTTTTTAGCTTGGTGACCTCATAAATGACTATGAAGAAGTAGAAATTCTAACGCTGAAGTAGC
The DNA here is from genome assembly GCF_002078875.1 of Numida meleagris. Lineage (NCBI taxonomy): Eukaryota > Metazoa > Chordata > Aves > Galliformes > Numididae > Numida > Numida meleagris. The sequence goes on along the minus strand of NC_034419.1, from coordinate 2,054,955 downwards.
CAAGAAGGTAAAGTAGACGCAGTCATAAATTATGAAGGAGATGGATACTTAGAATTAATTGAATGGGATGATAATGGGAAGTGAGTTTGGGCTTGCTAGCTTTGGGGAAAGAGAGGGACTAGGTTATTCAGGAGGCAAAATTCCTTGAGTGCTTGACCCCCACCCAGAAGGACTGTTGGCTATACATAAGCTTTCTTTTTTTGCTGCCCGTTGTTCTGGGAGTGTTAAGAAGTGGGTGGGGGAGGAAATTGGATAGAAGACTCAAAGTGATTGGAAACCAGATGTTGTCACTCCTGAGAAGTGTGTAGCAAAGGATGAGAAAGTACTAATGTGCTACACGATGCTTTGGAAACCAAACAGTTGTCAGAAGGCATGACAAGGGGATCATCTATACAGAAAGATAAATTACTGAAAGATGGAGAGACTTATTCCTCTGCAGTGAAAAATACTCTTAGGTGATCTTGTATTTGAACAACAAACATGGTCTTTTTTATGAAAACATATACTGATACTTTATAAGAGGCTAGATTACTAGAAATTGGTTTGCTTTTCTCTAGGAATAACTTGGAGGAAGAGGATGAAAGAGAAGAAAAAGTAAGCTAGTAGGTGCAAAAACAAATAAATGTTTATTAAAAAAATAGTGTTTCCCAGTCTTTTTTAACAAAAAAAGACTTAAGAAAGATAATGGTTTATATTAGCAGATGTTTATTAGCAGGCAATTAGACTTACAAAACTATAAATAATCAGAAGTAAATTAAATATGAACTAAAAGATTTGAAGAAGTGGCAAAAGCGTCACTGATCGACCACTTTGCAGGTAGAGGAAAAGGTAGCCTCTCAAATGAAAGTGAGAACAGAGTAATATCGTTCAGCAGGATTCAAACAGAGAGTTGTGGTAGGGAATGTATTTTCAGAGGAGGGGACTTGCTGGAAAGCATCTGCAGAGGAGAATTGTTGTTTTGGTTGTGGTGACAGGAGGGGTGAGCATGGGGCTGGGGTAGGAGCAGTCGTGAGCCCATGGCAGCTCAGCAGTTCATATAACAGTAGCAAAGAAAGCTGGGCAGAGATATGTTAATGTAAATAACTGTTTTAGACTGAATCAATCCCTAGCAGAGGAAGAAAAGAATGAGTTGAGAAATCTCAAATTCTGTTCATCCTGACTAGAAAACTTTGAATTCAAGAAATGTAAGAAAACAGTATGAGCAGTCTTAAGATTTTTAATAAAGTTAGCTAACACATTTGTATTTCTGCTGTAGCTCTTTTCACTCTCTCAATGTGAAATAAGCAAAGTTTGAAAATTGTACAAAAAACATTCTAGGTACTTAAACTATAGGTGTAGAAAGTTGTTTTGTTAATGTTTTGGTTTAGTGTTTTGGTAAACTACATGTTGAATGGAAGAAAATTCTAATTCTTATTTATTTGAAGCTTTGTTTCAATGTTGTTAAGTTAGCAGATGCTCACTTCAATTCAGAGACAGATAAGAATGTACACTGTAGTGATCCAGTGGTACTCCATGGACACGTGCTTAATAAATTACATGTGAAGTGTTGTAGACAGACCAGGGCCTGAAATTTTTGAGACCAATATCTTTGAGATGCTGGGGACCTACACAATGTTACAGAATTGGTGCAAGGCGTCTTAGGGAAGAGGAAATTCTTATCAACCATAGTTCTGCAAATCCAGGGACATCTGAGATTAGTTTCAGTGTGTTGCAGTCAGTATATGGTGCTGTCCTGTCTACTGAGTAGAAATAGTTTCTGTGAATTCACCAATAACACTGAGAACTGGTATACAAGTAGATTAAAACATGCACAATTCCCTTTACGTATCAGAAAATAAACTCTCAGGAAGTTCAGAAAATGTTATTTTCTTAGTGTTCTGTGCCTCTTTACATACTAATGTATTCTTTTTAATCATCCTCTGGCAAAGTTTCTTCCTTGGAAGCTGCAGTAAGGAGAATGTTGAACTCGGAACTAGAGAACTCGGAAGCTTTTCTCTTGGGGGTTGTTCATCTGAGAAGGTTTGCTAGTCCACTTCTAGTGGTGCCACAGCCAGCGGTCCTCATACGAAATAGAATTTGGGATAAGGTTATCTCTGCTCCTTTTGCTAGCCGGGGACTTGCAGCATTAGTTTGAAGTGTTTGGTTTTATCGATCTGCAGTGCTGTGAGCCGTATTTCCAGAAAGCACTTTTATATGTGCAATGATAGAATGTTAAACTGTCGTGCAGAAATATGTCAAAAGTTCTGTGGTTTCACATGTGACAGTGGGGGCTCCTTTTCAATCTCCTGTCCCCGTTTTGGGGGGAAGGAAAACAAAAACAACTCATTAAGATAGGAGAGATGACAAATTTACTACAAATAGTAAAAGAATGTAAGATAGTGATATAAAATAGGAATTACAGGTAATAAATTGAACACATGGGTGAGAAGGATTTTCTGACTGTGCTTCTAAATGTGCTGACTGGAAGTGAAGAGAACAATTCACCCAGAATTGGGAGCATTGAAGGCTCCTGGGAACTGTAGTCTGTCCCTTCTCAGTGCACCTTCTTGAAGAGCCAGAACTCATGTGAGACTGCTAGAAGCACAGGACCAGGAAGTACAGCTCCACAGTGCTCTGTGCTCCAGCACCCAACAGCTTCCCGCATCATGTCATCATATGGAATACTGATAAAAGCAGGACGCTAGTTAACATGCATTTTGCATCAGTGTTTGAAGAAGTGAAAGATGGAGGTTTTCCTGAGCCTTCTGTTGAGAGATGAACACCAGTGAGTATGTTAAGTGTCAATAACCTATACTACTCAAAAAGACAAATTGGTGAGTTTTTGTACGTGCAGAATGAATGGGTGAAGGAGAGCAGTAAGAAAGTCTATAATGGTGATGAGGGTCTGTGAAGTGCAAACTTGAACAATATCCAGGTAAATACACAGAGATTGAACCAGACCAGAAGTTATTTACCGAGCTGTGAGCTGGATGTAAATACTGAGAACAAGCGTTTCTTGCTATAGAGCTGCTGCTCCCATTTATGCCATTCCTTTAGAGGATGTCTTGTAGCTGTAAACAATGAATCAATTGAGCTGAATCTACTGGGCTTTCTGAATATTTACTTAAACTTGATAGTAGAATTAAATTACCACTAGTTTGCTTTGAGGTATCTTGAGATATCCTTTGCAATGTAACTGGCCTGTCTGATTCCCTAAGATGCCATCTCTGTAAATCTGCCTGCATTGCAGGTAAGTTCAGGAGCTGATGTGAATCGCTGCTGTTATCTTAAATCATCTCTGAAGTAGTTTGAGAGGCACAGACTGCATTAAGTGATTTATTTGGTACTGCATGAGTGAATTAGTGAATTTTGGTGGGCCAGTGAGTGTTGAGAGATCTCTCTAAGCGGCATGACGTGCTTCTGGATTGAGCTGTGGTGCAGTCTTGCCCTAGAAGAGCTGGTAGTTCCTGCATTGTTTATGCCTCTATAAAGCATGTAACTGATGATGTTATACATAAATGAGTTATGTTCTTAAGACTTTGAGTTAAACAGATATGAACCCTTTGTTTAGATGTCTTTTTCAGTTTAAGTTACTTGTGTTATTTTTTTCAAATTAATTCAGTCAGACAGTTTTAAAGTTAAACTGGGGCCTTGTCCCTTGGAGACATTCTACTTATCTGTGGATAGCTATTCTGTATGAAAGGTGAATCATTCCTCTTTTCATCCCGTTGTAATTCTTTTGTTAGTGCTCTTTTGTTCACTTTGCACTGTCAGCTTTGTATTTATTGCCATATTTTTGAAGTCTTTGTTTTGTGGGAGTGGAGACATCACTGCAAGTATTTCTGTAGAGAAGTAGGGCCAGGTACCCATTTTGTATATGAAATAGTGTGGGTGTTTATTAAATTATCATTCCTTGATTATAATTGCTATTCTCTGTTCATGAAGAATAGAAAGAGTTGGCCATCCAGGTGAATGGCTACTGTAGTGACTTCTGCACTGCAGCTTTTGTGTGGTGACATTTCTATATGCTGGTCATTATGAAGAATATCACTGGTATGGTATTGTGAAAATTACACTGAAAAAACCTAGTATTTATAATCACTCTTTTATATGTATGTATTTTTTAGATATAAATATATATATACACATGTATTCTCTATATTATATATGCAATTCTAATACTATATATAGATATACTATACATATATATAAAACCTAATACCAATAGAATATGTAGTTATGAATTTGAGTCTCATTAGAGATCACCGGGTACTGTAGTTTAAACTTATCCACTCTTTGCATCTAACTATCAAGGTAAGGCTCCCTTAAGTTAATCCTTAATTTAAGTATTTACAAGCAGTTAATGCATCAGAATGGTTGTAACTAAAGCAGGCAGCGAAGCTGGGCTCCATCGTGTCCCTCTGATGTTGCCTCTCTACTTAAAAGGGAGTGTTAGATCTTCCTTTCTTCATCGTAGCCTCAGGCTGGGAGTGTTAAGTAAGCCTGCTGGGTCCTGGTATGGCTGTACTGTAATAACAGGTCACCTGGCAGCAGAGCAGTCCCACAAGTGCCAGGCAGTGAGTCAGAGTGCTGCTAGCGAGGTAAAATGTTTTCCAGAGGGAAGGTTATAAGATGATCGGTTTGATTCCACAATACTCCACTTACACTATCTGGAAAGATAAAGGTAACTGGCAGCTCTTAAGTAGTGACTGCTGGAGAGGAGAGATTCTCTAAAGAGGCGGAGCAGGATGTGAGCACGACAGGAACGTTTCAAGTCCTGAGCTCAGCAGCTTTTATGAAGAGCCCAAACAGAGGGATATCTTCAGGCATCCAGGGGACTTAATGATGGCGAAAACAGTTCCTTGATCTTGTGGTGGTGTTTTCTGATTGTTTTTTCTTGTTTGTTTTAATAATGTGGAGTATGCTGACCCCTGTGTGCTTTGGGTCAGTTTTGTCTTCGCTGTTGGAGTACAGGTGCTTGCTTTGCACAGGCGTGTGCTGGTTCTTCTTTCTAGCAGTGCCTGTGCCGTTGCCCAAGGCCCTTGGGAACTGCTAACGAGATAGGAGCATGCTTTGCAGATTTCTCTGTGACAAATTCAGATGTGATTTGGAATAACTGTCCTGTCTGTCTTCCTTGTGACATTGCACGAGGTTTTTTCACAGTTCTTTGCCGGTATACATGTATGAGTCAGAAGTGAAGACATGCTGTTCTTATCTGCGTGTGGATCCCGTATGTGAGACAGTTGTGGTATCTGATGAGGCTGCAGCCTCAATATCCATCAGTAGACTGAAAGTCATTTACAGATGGTAGTGCTGGGTGTGGGGAAGTACGAGGTGAAGTCTTCCTCAGCTGCATGTCCCACAGCTTGGGTCTGGGAGCAGAAGGTCGGTGTGCTTTCCCGAGAGATGTCTCACCACGTGCAAGCCTTGTGTTGCAGCCTGGAGTATCACCGTGTGTCTGCAGGTTTGTGCTTGGAGATTGCTTGGAAACTAATGCAGGATTAATCTGCCTGTTACTTAGCAGAAGCACCACGGCTTCCTGGCTCCTGCTTGTGTCCATTAACACATGACTAAGTGCAGTTTCACTCCTCTTGAACGGTGATCCGTGGCATTCAGTTCAGAAATAATCTGCAATGAACACGTTATGCAGCGCTGTTTCTGGCACATGCAGATGTGACTTCCTGAGATGTGGCTTTCACATTATTTTCTGGTTCTGCTTCACCTAGAATGGGTACCATTAAGATCTGATTTTATTGTGTTTAGGTGGTTTTTAATGAATATGGCTGGATTTTGATTGTGTGCTTCAGATAAGTAATTTAGATTGGAAAGAAGAAAGCATTGATTTCAGTTATCAAGCATTCTGTACCTATTTGTATTTTCATGAGGGGCTTTTCCTCATTGGTTGGTATGATCCTTCAAAGTTGGTACCCAGATGTATCCTTTCTTGGTAATTCTCTAGCCAAAACAAATCTTTAGTTTCCTACAAATGTTGCTCCATTCCGTAGTTAAATGATGCTATTACTATGTCTTGCCTTAAGCTTGAATTACAATGTTGATACAACACTTTTTCAGAATCCTTTAGGCTTCGACTACACAAACTTTAAATGAATCTCACAGACCATATTGTTTTTTCTTAATGTCTACAGTTCTGCGCCTCTATCTCTAGATACTGAAAAACCTGGCTTTGTTTTTTCCAAGCTTTTAAAATGAGTTGGTCTCCTCCTTTGTAGATTCAAGGTTTAGAGACTGAAAAAGGAAAACAAACTCCTATGTCTTTTCAGTTTTTAATCAGTATTTAAATTCTGAATAGTGTAATAAAGTTTAAGACATTGGTCTCTGTGCTGACATTACATGGAACAAAACCAAAAGTTATTAAGGCTTTATGTTTAGTTGCGTATATTTCACTAGAAAGGAGAAAAACTGTGCTTAATACAGCACTGCAGTTTAAAACAGTGAACTGCAAGATATTCCCACTCCCAGCATGTATACAATTCAAAAAGCAATGTGCTTTTGAAAATTCATTGACTCAAGGTAATGTTTCCAGTTGCCAAAAATAAGCACAGGCCTTCACGCAGACTGTCATAATCTTACTTTAAATGTAAACTCCTTCTGAAAGAAAAGTGTGTGGAACAAACTGATATTTTTGTTCTGTAATCTCCGTTTTAAACAACGGGCACTTCAGGTCAGTAGAAGAGAGTTGGCTGCCTGTTGCAATGGGAGAGACAATAGAACTTGCCCAGACTTTCTGATGTTCCTCGTTTCTTTTGCCTATGACCAATGTTGGATTTGTGTAGTAGTTGTTTTTTTTCTATAGCACTGACAGAAGAAAAAGGAGATGGAGCAGTGGGTGTTAAAGTAAGGGCTTTCTCTTTTTGCTTTATGGATCTGAAAATGCAGTAGTTAAAGCAACGGTGTGAGCCTAGCGAGCTTGAAGACGAAACTAACCCTTGTAGTAGATTGCTAATTATCTTTCTTAACTGCTTCATAACGTTCAAAGGCAAAGGCAGGAAAGACTTGAGAGGTGCCTTCCTGCCACATGAGAGCATTCTGTTACAGAAAAGGCTTTGAGGAGATGTGCACAAGTATTGAACCCTTTCATTGAGTCTTGGAGGCCTTCTGGAGCTTGGCACTCTCAACCTCTCATTTGTCTGGAAGAACGATAGGATTGTAATGGCTTCTTCCCACTCAGCTTTATCTGCTAGTTATGAAATTCTGGATTTGGCCTGTATAAGAAGAAATTAACTTGCTTTATTGAATGCAAATTCTTAGGATTTAGTAGTAGGAAAAAGAAAGCTCTTGATCCACAGATAAATGCCAGAGATGAAAATTTTGAGCTGCTTTGGGCAAGTCAAGCATCTTCAGCTGAGTGATTCAGGGATTGGTATAGGCTGATAGTATCTTTTGCTACATTTTGCATCTCATTTAAATCAGGATGAGAGACTGAATATCCATGCTGCATGCTATTTGATGTGAAGGAGAAGTTTTTATCCAGTTGAAACTAAAGCGCTTTGCTAGTCTTCTGCAACAAAGCCATGGATTACTGGGTTTTACTGCTTGTCCTTCTCAAGACTGCATTATGGTGACATGTTGATAGGGAGTATTGAAGAGGAACGTGACCCAGTGGTATCTGTGTTGCACTAGCCTTTTGCAGGTAAAACTCTGCAGGCCTGCAAACAATCCAGCATGTGCAGTATTCTGTACTTGTAAAGAGAAAGTGTTTGTACGTAATAATGGGTGATATCTGGATGTGGGGAGAAGTAGAATCTATAGATGTGCTTTCTTCAATTGTTCTTACTCCATTTTGCATTTGCTTTAATGTCCACAATGGACTACTTTTGTCTTTGTAGGAGGAAGAAGAGCAAGAGGAAGAAGATGATGATGAAGATGATGATGATACAGATGACCTTGATGAACTAGATACAGACCAGCTGCTGGAGGCTGAGTTAGAGGAGGATGAGAACAACGAGAATGCTGGCGAGGACGGAGAAAATGACTTTTCACCCTCTGACGACGAGGAGCTTGCCAACCTCCTGGAAGAGGGTGATGAGGGTGAAGACGAAGACTCCGATGCTGATGAGGAAGTTGAGCTGATTCTTGGAGATAGTAAGTACCTTTACCAGCTTGGTAACCAGAGGTGACCTTGTCCTCTGTTTAATGTCATGACAAACATGCAGCTCTGACTGGATTCGCTTAGCTGACTTTCCCCCTCACTGGTACGTAAGGCACGGCACATCATGCTTGTTCACCCATGGCCTCTCATAACAATCAGTCAGTAAAAACAGTTGTTATCTGAGAGAGCAACTCAGTGAGTTCTGGAAAGGAAGGCATTTCCTTTCTTCAGGAGCTCCCAGGTGCATTTGTGAAATCTTAAAGGCAGGCCAAGAAACATGTGAAGAAGCCTTGTCTGATCGCTTGCTTGTCCTGCCCTTTGAGGGGAAGCTGGCTGAACCTGTCGCTTCACTTGTCTTCTCTGCCTTATTTGTGCCTGTAAGGACAGTGAAGCCTTTTTGCTCCTTGGCACTGTTCTTTGTCTTTTGCAGTTGCTTAAAGTGCAAAGTCAACATGTCATTTCTGACTTTGCTTCTTTTTTCTGTTGCTAACATAACTTTGAGATAAAATTGAAATTGTTCTCTTTTTCTGGCATATATCCAGAGACTTGAAAATTGAACAGAGACTGAGTGTAAGAAAGAAAGGTCTGAAGTCTTTATCTAGCATTTCAGTTTGGAAAAAGGCTTCACAAGAAAAAGATGGTGAGATGTAGCATCAGGCTTGGGATTTGTGCCATCAGATTCTGTTCTTTATTTTTTCCCCTAAGCTAAATCTTTAAGTTCCAAGCTGTGACATGGGGATGAGATAGTTCCCTTAACTTAAGAGGCTGATAGAGATAAGTAATTAGTGTGAGGTGATAAGGGATTCGCATGGTAGGTATAGTTCGCAGGATCACATTGGACACTTAAATAGCTCAAATTCACTAAAAGAGTATTGCACTCAATGTTCTGGGGTTGTGTATAACTTCTGCATGTCCCATTAGCTGGCGTGCCAGTGCTGATACAACTCCACTTCAGTTTTGGCAGAGGATGCAAGGCTCAGTGTCTCTAAGAGAGCTCCCAAAATGCTAGAACTTGAATTGTCCAGGGGGCAGAGCAGAGCAGCAGTTCAGGGCAGTAATTTCAATAGCGTTCCCATAACAAAACTGAATGCTTCCTAACTGTTACTTCAGGTGTGCTTTGCAGAGCTCTGCAGATTACAAAATGGCCACATATGTACATTGTTAATGGACAGAGCCACATGGGATTTGGTATTGCAGCAGAGCTCCTTGTTTTTCTCTATTTTGGTTGAATCTCCATAACAAACAGTGGGTGTGCTTCAAAATAAATAATTCAAAGAACGACTGAAACAAGAGTGAGTGGCTTTGTTTTCTCATGCCTTAGGAGAGATTGTTTCCTTTTCAGCAACAGTCCATGGAGAAACTCGTAAGTATAAATTTGTCTTGCTTCTCCACTGTTATCACTTTAGAGCAGGTAGGTCTGTTTATCTTGCCCAAAGTAATTTGTGCACTGTGCCCATCTTTCAGAAGCTTGTTCGTGGGCCAGTGGGGTGTCTTTTTTGAAGTGGACATGGGGGATATGTATGATAGATGAGAATTCCACATGCTTCTTCCACGTCCAGGAGAGGAATCACCTTGGAATGTGCTGAATTCAAGTATCTGTGATGATGCCTTGCAGCAGCATGGCTGACTTTGTTTCATCAGTTTCTTTTATAATCTAAAATGGCAGTTTCCTGTCAGGTCTTGTTAGCTTCTTCCAAGCAGTTAACTGCAATCAGATTTACTTCTGATTTTGAGCTCCACATCTGTAAGGTTATGTGTGGTGGACTGGAGTGTAAGGAGCTAGGAAGTCCCTTTTCAAAACTTTCCTCTGGTGTTAGGTAAGAACAACTTTTTTTCAGCTGCTGCTCTTCTCCAGAGCTTCTGGATTGTTATCTGCCTTGTACTTCTTTCCCTCTTACTGCATAAGCGTGGCTCCTGGTGTTTACTAGCTCTCCTTGTGTTGCTATAACTGCTCTGGGAGTGCAGGTGACCTCTCAGTTCACAGTCAGCGTGATGGAAGGTGAGACTAGAGTCTGGTCACAGTGGAAAGCACCTGGCAGTATGAGGAGGAGCATTGCTGTGCTGCAGCTGTGGTTTCTTGCCCTGCTTCTCAGTAGTACAGGCTCCTGGGCAGTCTGTACCTTCCCTGGAGCTTCTTTAAGCAGTTCAGAAGCAATTGCCCCTCCTCCCCCTGTTCTTCATGGGGAAATACCACACTCTTGAATGAGTCTGGCTCCAGTACTAGGTGAATTGGAGACCTGAAGAATTGAGGCCAGAAAGATCAGCTGATTTCCAAGTAATTTTGAATCAAAAGGGCAAGCTTCCTGTGAAGTCCTCTGGTAGGTCTGGGGAAGGAGTCTGCAGGATACTCCAGCAGTCAGCTGTCTGTACAGATTGCCAGTGTGGTGTGGGATAATTATCTTCAACTTGGGCATTCCATTTTTCTCTTCCTTGTTAGAAGCTTCCTCAGAGAAGAGGGTTGGGGGAAAGGGTTTGTGCCCTCTGCTGCTTGCCTGTGATTTTTTTTTTTCCTTAAGGAAATCATCTGAGAATGTTGAATGTTCCAGAAGGCCTTGCTTACCTTAACAGGCATTTTAGAGATCCAGTATAGCTGAGATGGCTAAAAGAAAGTCTTGGTGTCTTTTTTTTTTCCTAACTATTTTTAAAACCTAGTTAACTGCAGCATCCAATGAATTCACATAAGAACCAGAACCATCGTCATCTCCAAGGTAAGGCAGGAGGTTTCCTCGCTGCCAGAGCTGCTACTGCTTCCCTCTTGTACAACTGAGGGAGGAGAGATTTTCTGTTAAAAAGCAAGAGCGTTTGTGTGACTGCTTCTGGCAAATCCTTTCATGCTCTCGTCGTGTACTACAGGGAAGAAAACCAGCAAAAGCACAATGTTCAGAAACAGGCAATGGGTCGGCATTAATGAGGGTCATGTAGTTAAATGAATATACAGTAACCTTTGGGCTGCTAGAGGAAGGTGCTAGTTTTGAGTGCATAGATTGCTTCTCTTTCTGTGGGGAGGTCTCCCACTGTTCTGTTCTGTGCTGCCGGGACCATCAGGCCAATAAGAACCTAATGCTGAAGGAGCCTGGGTCCAGCTTGCTGTGTAATGAATTAGCTCCATGAACATTATACAGGGGGCACACTTCACCACATCGGATTGGCGGAACTGTCAAACTTGCTTTGAAATAACAGCTGTGAGAAGTGACTGTCCAGCCTCCAGCACTAAGAGCTGTGGGGTGGACGCAGCACGATGGCTTTTAGATGGGCACACTAAGTTGTGCAGGCAGCTCGTGTGCAGGTAACTTCCTGCTGGCATCCTTCTATCTTGTCATGGGAAAATACTGCCAGCTAACAGAAACTGCACTTGCTAGAGCTGCTGCTGTCCTCTTCTCCCTCTGCTTAACAGGGAGGAAAAAAGCTCTGGTGTAGATTTGCTAACTGCTTTTGATTGATTTTTAAATGCATTAACAGTGCTAGCTGCCTTCCTCGTTGCTGAGGTGCTGCTGGTCCCGAGCAGCTGGTGGCCATCTCTTATGAGTTACTGCCTTGCTCAGCTGCCCTGCTGGCTGTCCGCTCACTGAACATAACCTACGTGTCTCCTTTTCAGCCGACAGCTCCGATAACTCCGACTTGGAAGATGACATAATCTTGACTCTGAACGAGTGAGGAGCGAGTCTTAGGCGGGGTGTTGCCAGGAGGAGACACTCCCTTCCCAGCAGAAGACCAGAGACCAAATTGGAAACGGATTCTGAGCACCCCAACCCTTTTGCTCCTGGGAAAACCTGAGGAACTCCAGCTCATCCGCTGTGTTGGTTTGAGTCAGTTTGAGGCTCGGAGCAAAGTCTGAAGCTCTACAATAAAGAGACCTGGGGTTAGGCCTCTTTTTCTCTCTGCCTTTTTTTTTTTTTTATTTTTTATTTTAGGCTGAGATGACTCTCCTCTTCAAGAAAACTTCTGAAGATATTTCACAATATATTTTCTTTGTATAAAGTTCTTTCCTAAAGAACAGAAATAGTTTTATATAAAACAAAAACAAAAAAAAAAGGCAGGTGTTCTAGTGAAGAGGGAATGAACTGATGAACTTTGTATTCCTGTAGTACCTTATTACCGTGGGGTAGGTTTGGGGGAAACAAATTGTTTAAAATTTAAAGAGAGGCATTTTTATGCAACTACTAAATGAAATAAGAGGATTGTTGTTTCTAAAATTGTTGAGGAATGAGAATATTTTTATTTTAAATATGATTTTATTTTTTAAAAACACAACAGGTGTTGCCACCTGCAAGGTCTCTGTGTTTCAGGTGAAGTGGTCCTCCAGGGAAGAGTCCTGGGGGTGTCTGGTAACTGAATGAACAGGCTGTATGAAGCAGAGATTCTCGCTGTGATACCAGCTCTCTGCGAGGCTGATAGAAAGCCTGGCTTGCCCTAATTGGAGCCTAGTGTTTCTGAGGACGTGGGAATCTGGGATTAAAGTTTGAGCCCTCTTTCTCCCCTTCTACCCTTTGTGGTTACAGTTTTTTAATCTTTTTTTTTTTTCTTCCCTTTTTGCCCTCTGTGTGGAAACTGCAAATTGAAGGCCTTTTTCTTTAATGTAAAGTGTATTTATTAAAAAATCAAATACAAGTCCTGTCTCTGTTTATGGCCGTGAGCTGTTGCCATGCATTCCTCTGCCACCCATACAGAAGCAGCACTCTGCCCATCAGCAGAGCGTGGCCCTGTGCAGGATTGCAGCTAGGTGTAGCTACTGGCCCAGCTGCAATAAAGGGCAGAGAAAACAAGGGCTGAGATTTCAGAGGGCACAGGCTCCACCCACTGCTCTGGTCTGCAAGGACTCCCAGACCTGCAGGACATCTTGCCCATGGGTTCAAATTTGCCATGTCAGCTTGCCTGCCAGCCTTGAATTTTCTGCTGGGTTTTCAGGCAGCACAGCACTGCATTTTCACTGCATGGTATGTGAGCAGGGAGTGCTGCTGGTGTCCTCTGAAAGTGCACTGGAATATCCAGTCTGCAGCTCAGTTGCAGGAAGGGCAGGGAGCTCAGTGCCTTGCTGCTGTGTGTCAGAAGGCAGCAGCTGTGGATGGCATTACCTAGGATGCCTTGTGGTTGTGCTGGTGGAAGGCAAATGAGGTGCTCCTTCTCATACATGACAATGGACCCTGTCCTTTGTAGAGGGGGAAAAAAATTCAGTTGTGTGCCACGCAGTTAAATCAAACACTCAACTACAGCTCAGTGCTGTGAGTTGAAGCTGAAAGGTAAGTGTGCTTTTCAATTGCTTGGACAAGGCCACTTGAATGCATTCTTTATGCTCAGGTGTTCAGAGAATATCCACTCAACTTTTTACCCTTTCTCTGTTTTGGCCACTTTCAGAATAGAGTTTGAGGCAGAGCAGGGAGCTGGAGGCTTCTCACTCCTTGACACTACATCATGTTTCCCACAACAAACAGTGCTCATTTCAACTAAAGCTGAAGGAGTCATTGTTCAAAGAGGAAGAACCTCCTTTTTAACCAAGAGAAGGGATAGCTTTCCTTCCTTCCAGCACTGCATCTGCTTAATGCACTTCCCCAGGAATGCTTGTTAATAATTGAAAAGAGAGGGTTCTGCTGCAGCTTTTAATGGATAATTGCACTCTACAGTGCCTATAAAGATGAACAAGTTGCGATTACTACAGCATTTAAGACCAGCCATTGGAGCAACGTTCTGAGTAGATAGGGAGTTGAAAACTGGATCCGCCATCCAGCAGCTGTGGAAGTCAGCCTCTACCTTATCAAAACACATCTTATACAACTTTATTTAAGAATGTGCTGCTCGGGAGGAGAGGAAAAAAAATATGAAGTTCTACTACTACTGAAAGGAGATGTTGTGCCAGCTGTCCATATTGTTCTGGCCTTACACCACAGCTGTAACCATCTGCATCTGTTGCTACCTTGGAACAATTTGCCAACTATTTTTATGAGACAGGAATGAAATGTCTAGCAGGAGACAGACATTCAGACATTATAGAACTCCTATTTATAAGATCTGCCTTGAAACAGGGCCACTGTAAGTACATATGCAATCCTTCCCTTCCACAGTCCTCCCCTTCCCCCCTATATGTAGTGAATGGATGCAAGGGGAGTAGGCTTGGGGCCTCACGGCTGCAGCTGGAGTGGCAGAGCCTGGCTCACAGCCCCCACATCAGGCTTGGGCCCTGTGCTGTGCTGCGCTTGGCCTTCCTGTGTGTGTGTCCTGCTTCTGTGAGGTGTGGTTGAGCCCCAGCCTGTGCTGTCAAACACACACTGACCCAGCCCTGGGGCATGGCTCTGCCTCCCTGTGCTGCAGCACAGGGCAGTGGAGCACGCACTCACAGCACAGCAACAGGAGTGCTGGGGCAAGAAGGTGAGCTGGGCCGTGGCTCTTTTGGATAAAAGAAAGACAGCAAACCACTGATGTTAGAAGCAGTGGTATAAGCCAGGGAATTTACTGAACAGGTGCTGAAAAAGAAGATGCTACTCAGTTTGAACACTAATGCTCTTGGACCCCCCCTCCCTCCCCATTTGCCCACAGACACAGCTCCGTGCCCTGTTGCAGTAAGGTTATGCAACAAGTGTAGGGCCTTGAGACACTCATGCCTCCAGGAACAACCCAAGCACCACTCAGAGCACTGCTGTTACGACCAGGTGCCCCAGGGCTCCCAGTTGGATCCCCACCACTGCCACCTGTCTACTCCCCAGAACTGCTCCTGGGTTCACAGTGCATTATTTTGTTGTAACTATCTACCTGGATTCAGGCCTGTTTCCCTCAGCTGGGGTCAGGATGTGCATGAGGGGATGAGACTGGCTGAGGCCATTCCAGCAGGTGCTGCTCAGCCCACAGGGGCCGTCAGCCTCAGCACAGCCCAACTAGTGACGCAATGGCTGCGGCTCTCTGGCGTCCTGAGGGCTGGGATGCTCGGGTCATCAAGCTAGAGAGCTGGTGCTGCTTCTCTCACGGCTTTTCCTTGTATTCTCCAAATTCTCACACGTAGTCGTTTGTAGGAGGGGGAGTTTTTGGTCAACCGCTCGTGTACTCATGCTTGCACCAGACAGCCCCTTCACTGGAAAGAGAAATCCCGACATGAGAACATTTCTCACAACCCAAAGCTTGTATTCACCAAAATCACAGAATCATAGCAGGTTGAAGAAACCTCTGGAGATCCCCCAGACCAACCCACTGCTCGAGCAGGTTCCCTACAGCAGGTCACACAGGAACGCATCCAGGTGAGTCTAGAATATCTCTAGAGAAGGAGACTCCACAGCCTCTTTGGGCAGCCTGTTCCAGGGCTCCGCAACCCCCCCAAAAAACTTTTTGTGTTTGTATGGGACTTCCTATGTTCCACTTTGTGCCTATTGCTCCTTGTCCTGTCACTGGGCGCTGCTGAAAAAAGCCTGGCTCCCTCTGCTTGACTTCTGCTCATGAGGTATTTATAAACATTGATGAGATCTTCTCCAGGCTGACCAGCCCCGGGACTCTCAGACTTTCCTCACGAGGGAGACGCTCCGGGCCCTTAACCATCTTTGTTGCCCTCCTCTGGACTCTCTCCAGCAGTTCCCTGTCTTTTGTGCACTGAGGAGCCTGGGACTGGACACAGCACTCCAGCTGTGTCTTCACCAGGGCAGAGCAGAGGGGAGGATCACCTCCCTCACCTTCTGGCCCCGCTCTTTGTAGTGCACCCTCGGGTACCATCGGCCTTCTTGGCCGCAAGGGCACGCTGCTGGCTCACGGCCAACCTGCTGCCCACCAGGACCCCAGGTCCTTCTCTGCAGGGCTCCTCTGCAGCAGCTCAGCCCCTCCCCAGCTGTAGGACCCTGCACGTACCCTTCTTGAACCTCATAAGGTTCCCCTCTGCCCAACTTATAAAACAACCCAAACCCTACGCTATTATTTACTTGTCTCAAAAGGAAAGTGGAAGATATTGGGTATCTGTAGTGGTTCCCTGGCTCTGTTATCAGAGACTTGCAGCTTCTGCCATTCCAGAAGCCATCAGGCACTTGTCAGGGCTCCACCGCACGCTCTGCTGTGGCAGTGGGGACATGACCACCACACAGGGTGCTCTCTGACAAAAAGCTCTGAGTCACACTGACTCTGGCCATACCGGGCATTTAATAGCACTTGGTTTCAGATAACACTTAGGGGTTACACAGTGACATCTGGCACTGCCTACATTACAACAGAGGTGGGGACTAGGTCACAGGGTGAAACGTCAGCGTCCCTGTCACCATGTAACACCAGGAGCAGTCCAGCGACCCTGTGCCCTGGGGTACTGCTGTGCTGCCCAGTGCAGCCAGCCTAGCCACACAGCTTGTGACTGCTGCAAGCCTGCTCGGCACAGTCAGACTCTTGGCACTGCTCTCAGGCCCTTAGGATAACCGTATTTTCGGGGATACAGACACTCAAGTGAAATATCCCCTCATGAGCACGCTAACTCATTAGTTTTGCTTTTAATATGGTCACACTCTTAAAAGGTTAAAAAAAAAAAAAAGCAAACAACCCCGTAACCGTAATTGTTGATACCAGTACATCATTATTAAATTAAGCTGCTGATGTCCCTACTGTGAAACTGCAGGGTTGAGAATTAAACGCGAGGAGAAGTGTCATGAAGCTGAGTTACGCTCCTGGCTGTGCGGGGTTCACCCGCTGCTCCCAGCTGCGGGCACAGCCCTGAGCGGCCCTTGGCAGCAGGCGAGTCTGCTCGCCCACAGTTCATCGCAAGGAAGAAAGACCCTGGCTCTGGCTCCCCCAGGATTTTGTTTGCTTGCTTACCACCAAAGCTTAAACCACCGAACAAAAACAAAACCAAAAAATCCCTGCAAATTGAAAGGAAGTTCAAAACGCAGTGTTTTTAATGCCACACAATTTCCCGTAAGCCTCCTAAAATCTATAGGCACGATTTTTTTAAAAATAATAATGATAAAAAATCCCCAAGCTGAGTAGTGCGGATTTTAACTCAGAGTTGAAATAAATAGGTACAGCCTTAAAAGTCCCCGAGAACCCGGCCCCGCACACGTCCTGGCTCTGCTGCAGCTGTCTCACGCCACAGAAAAGGCCGAGGACCCACCTCGGTTCAGTGCCTGGTTTTGCTCTGCAGGCAGCTTGCTCGTGCTGCCACGCCGTGCTTCCAGGTGGCAGCCAGAGTTGGTTCTATTTTTTGCAACTTTGCAAATAAGTTTTAACTTAAGAAACAAACAAACAAACAAACAGAAACCTTTGCAGTTTATCTTGCAATAAAGGATTTCAGATAGTGCAACATGATGATGGCCACACAAAAGGGCACCTACAGTTCACAAAACAACCTGGTGCCCTTTATTTGCTTGTCTGCATCTAATACAGGCCCAAGAGGGTTCCCCTTTCGATGATTTTTTTTCTCCTGCTTGATTTCTTTCTCCTTTTACACCAACCAGGAACGTCAGGCCTCATCTGTTTTGCTGAGGTGCTCTCAGACCTCACAGAATTGGCTACAGAATTCACTCCTTAATACCAAACTTTTCCCCCAAGTATCAACTGCAATTCATTACTTTTTGTGTGTGTGTATAAAAAAACATTTCTATTTCCAGTCAGGTTTTGCTCCCATGGAAGCACCTATCTTCAAACGGAGTAACGACAGAAATGCAATAAGACTTAAATCTGTGAAATAAAAAGCAACCGGGCAAAAAAAAAAAAAAAAAAAAAAAAAGACCAACCTTTCAGTCTCTCATAGGGCACAATGACAAATCCCCCTTCCCCTCCCACCTGGCACGACACCAGAAAGAGACTGAGGAGGTGCAGGCTGGGGGCTGAGAGCCAGGGCTGGGCACCCCGCCCCCGGGCAGCACGGGGCAGCAGCGCTCCCGGGCCCTAAGAACCAGGATACCGCACAAGTTTAGAAATCCATCCGTGAACAAGGCTTTACTGACAACTTTTTCATACAGTTAAAAAATAAAAATACAGAACAACAGCGGACAGTGTCACATATTAAAAACGAATGAAATGGGCTCTATTTAAATGGTATTAAAATTAATTAGAAACTAAAAATCTTAGCACTTTGGTTGAGGTGTTCTGAGCCTCCACCAAAACGATTGGCCTTAAAAACAACGGGGTCGTGTGACACACAAAGAAAACATGGAATTTGAAAAGACAGTGTGGGCTAGGCAGTGTCTTTGACTATAACTATCACCATATGTTCTTCTTCCAACTTCCCCAATGTCCTTAGTGCTGACTGGAGGTACTGCTGAGAGAATTCACAAGGAGGGAACGCGTAAAGCATGCCTGTGCTGTCTCTGCCCTTCGCTCCTCCCACGGGCAGGCTGATAACCCCAGCAGCCTGCTTCTGTTTCAAGTAGGAGACCAGATTCCTGAGCAGCCGTCGCTGCAAGCCGGGCTCGACCACGGGGAAGGAGCCCTCGGCCCCCGCGCCGCCCGGGGCGGACTGCGTCGCCAGGAGCACGGCGTAGCCGTTGGGGCTGCCTTGTTTGATACGGCGAGTCACCTCATCCAGCTTGGGCTGGTCGAGCCGAAGTCTCTGAGCGATTTTGAGCTGCGTGAGCTTCCCACCAGACGAATGGTCTTTGAGGAGTCCGTTGATGACACCGAGGTCTCCCTCCAGGATGTGCATAGACGTGGGGAAGCAGCTGTTTTTTAGCACGAGAAGCCCGTTCCAAGCGAGCTGCAGCGTCTGAGCGTATTCCGACAAATTCTTTAACTTTTTGGTCTCGGATTTTGGCTCCTCGTGAGTTTTTGATTCTGGTTCACCAGTTCGATGATTGCGTTCGCTGTCCCTTTTTTTAGGCTGCGGAGCATCGGATGCCTCACGATGGGGTTTCTCCTCAGTCGCGTGACGATTGTTCTGAAGGGAGTTACTCTGTTCTTTCTCAGTTCCGGATTCTGTAGTGTGATTCTCTTTGCGAGCCCGCTCCGGGCTGCGGTCTGAAGCTGGCCCACTGGCCTTTGTCCTGCTTCTGTCCTCGTAAGGCGAGTGAGTAGTCCTCCCGCGGTCACTGGAAAGGCTCCGGCGTTTCCGCCTCTCTTCCCACAGTTTGGGCACAGCGCGATCGCTGTCGCTGGCCCAGCGCTCTCCGCTGCGGCTACGCACTGACCGGCTGTAGCTCTCCAAGTTGTTTCTGCGTTCAGCGTTTTTGGCAGGACTGGCCCAGTCTGCCTCTGCAAAGCTCCTGTCTCTGTCCGAGTACAGGAGATGTGGAGGAGTCCTATCTCGCACCCTCAAGTCTTGCTCTAGGCTTCTGTGTCTGCTATAGCCATCGGCGAGCAGTTCGTAGTGCACGGGGAGAGGTGCAGGCTGGTACTGCTGCGGGTATCTCGTCTCTTCTGCTTTGGCAAAATCCACGCGAAGTCTCCTCTCCGGCCCGCCCAAGGGAAAGCCTCTCATCTGCGCGCAGGCGGCCTGGGCAGCATCCAAGCTTTCGTACTGGATATAGGCAAAACTGTCTCCCTTCACATAGTCAATAGTCCTGATGCTGCCAAAGCGGTCAAACTCCCTCGCCAGGGCAGCCAGGGAAGTACTCGGACCAAGCCCACCCACCCACAGCCGGGTAGTAGGGTTGGCTTTACCGTAGCCGATTTTGATAGGGTTCCTGCCGACAACGCGGCCCGACATCGCGACCTTGGCCCGATGCGCCATGTCTAAGTTTTGGAACTTGAGGAAAGCGTAAGCCCCACCTTGGCCGCGGGCAGGGCGCTTGATCACCACTTCTTCGATGATGCCGTACTTCTCGAAGGCGCGTCTCAGCTCCACCTCCGAGACGTTGTGGTCCAAGTTGCCGATGAAGAGGTTGCGGGTGGCTCTCTGATCGTCCTCCGGCATCAGGTCTTCCTCGGCCACGATGGGGTAGCTGTAGGGCCGGCCGCGCTCGTCATACAGCCCATAGTAATCCAGCGCCCGCTCCCGCTCCCGGGAGAGCCCGATGGCGGCGGCTTCCAACGCGAAGGCGGCGGCGGCGGCGTGCGCGTGCCGGGGCCGCGGCTCCCGCAGCAAGGGGCTGGTGACGGGCGAAAGCGACCGCTGCTTGTACTGGTAGGCGCCGTGGAGGGGCGGCAGGTAGCCCAGGGGCTCCGGCGAGGGCGCGGGGGGCGGCGTGCGGCTCCTGCGGCCCCCGCGCAGGTACACCGGCTCCACCTTGAGCGGCCGGTCGTAGAGGAGCAGCTGGCGGGCCCGGGCGTGCCGGCGGGCGTCGCGGGCGTCCCCGGGGTGTCGGAAGTTGACGTAGGCGACGCGGCCGAGCTCGGGCGTGTGGGAGAGCTTGACGCTGATGTCCCCGGCGCCCCCCCCCGCGAAGCGCTGGAAGAGGCGGAACAGCCCGTCCTCCAGCAGCTGGTCGGGCAGGGCCGCGCTCAGCCCGCTCACCAGCAGCGTCTTGTACTCACAGGAGCCGGGCGGCTCCCCGGCCAGCCCCGCCGAGCCCCCCAGCGGCGCCAGCAGCAGCGAGGGCGCGGCCCCCGGCGGCG
>NC_034419.1:2029891-2033648 GCF_002078875.1 Numida meleagris | reverse complement strand
CGGCGCGGGGCGCCGCGGGCGCGCGCGAGAACGCTTTGGGGGGCGTGCGCCGCGCAATCACGTGACACCGCAAGCGACCACCCGGTAGAAACCGTGGTACTTTAATGAGCCCCGTACAACGCGCGCCGCCGCGGCGTCTCCGCGCCCGCCCCGCGCGGCCCCTCCTCAGAGATCGGCGCGAGCGCCCGCCGCCCTCGGCGCGTACTTGGGCATCAGTTCGTGGATCCTGCGGATGAAGTCGGATTTCTCGGCGCAGCCCTTGCACGCCTCGCCCCAGTCGTCGAGGATCCGCCGCAGCTCCTTGACGCGCAGCTTGCGCAGGTCGGCGGTGCTCAGGTCGATCTGCTTGTCTGCGGGGAGAGCAGAGCCGCGCTCAGCCCGCGCCGCCCGGGGGCTCCGGCGGCGTCACCACGCGGCGCGGCGGGAGCACAGCGCCGGGCTGCGGAGCTCCACGGTAACCCCCAAAGCCCACTCGGCTGCAGCGCGGTAGCTGTCCTCCGCGGGTTAGACGGCGCGGAGGAAAGGCGACAAGTGACAGAAGGCCGGCTGGGAAGCCACGGGGCGTTAGCGCAAGAGAGGAGGAGCGCAGCGACCACGGTCCGGTGGCCGTCTCCAGGGGATGTAAGGGCAGAGATGGGGGAGAGCGGTCAGAAGGAGGCGCTTCCGTGGCTGTTCTTCACATTGGTTGTCGCAGGAGGAGTACGGCACCCCGGAACGCGAGATCGAGGAGGGCGGTGAGGAACCGCGCTGCAGGCAGCGCCCCGGACAGGCACCAGAGCCGGCGAGAAGGCAGCGCCCATCGACGCTGGCAGCACCAGCACAGCACAGCGGCCCTGGCTCAACAGGCAGCATCCCGGGCCCAGCCGCACCGCGTGCTGTCCTACCGGCCGGATCCCGAGCGGGGCTTTGAGCGCAGCGCTGCTGGCGCCCGGCAGGGAGAGCGGTGGTTCTGCAGAAGCTAGAAGGGGTTAGTGGCCGGCAGCCCCGCCTGAGCATCCCATACAGCTGTCAGGGGATTCACGGACAACAGCCCAGGTTGTGCAACTAACCAGGCCGCCGTCCTCTCTACAACTTTGGCGTGCTTCTACCCAGAACCATCCAGTATCCCAGAAGGGCACCCGCGTTTCCCCTTACGCTGGCAACTCACCATATTTTAGTTCGCAGATCTGACTGTCTTTCTTCTTAAGTTTCTCGCAGATCTTTTCCACGGGGATGTGGTGACTCATGGGTTTTGACACCTCATTAATAATTTTGGTGGCTGCATCACTTGTGGCCCCAATATAATAGCACTAAAAGGAAGAAAAAAGCGAGGTGGAGATGCATGGCAATAGTCTTCCAAAAAGAGGTTTTTCTATCCATCTCTTTGCAGCCTGACGTTTACAGTTACAGAACTTTCCAAGGGACTGCCACAGGAGGGCAAAAGAAAGCCTGACTGTGAGCCAAGGGTCACTTCCCACTTTCCCGCACTGCTTTGCCGCTGTCCCGTTTTTCAAGTTGTTAACAACTTGAATTGGATTACTGAAGCTTTCTGCATGAAAGGACACAGACTTTCTGAGGTAGTGCCCCTCTTTTTCTGGTGGTGTCCCTCTGCAGTTCTCTTCTTAGCAGAGCTCACCTGGTTTTACTTAGGGCAGTTTGGTTTTCCTGTAGTACTCAGCTAAAAAGCGTAAGCATTTTAACAGTTTATGTAACACTCCAAATGCAGTCTGACAGGAAAGTCCTACAGCAAATAAAAGCTTTGTAATCCCCAGCCCTTTGGTAACAGGGAGAAATAAGGTCAGCAGTGAGACGTCTGTTGACAGATAGACGTATTTAAAGTGAAGTGCATGCGACAAGGTCATACTCCCTGTCTCCTCTTCCAACAACAAAAAATTACAGGACCAGTTGTGGCCACAGAGCCAGGAAGAGCAGCCCCCAGGGAGGGACGTCATACAAACACAGAAGCGCTTGCTTCCCCTCGTTTGCCAAGTGTTCTACACCTTATTTCCTCCAGAGCCAACGCTGCCGACTACTTACCAACCGGTTCTCTTTGCCTTTTGCTTCTCTGCAGGATTTCATGAGCTCCTTTTCGATACTAGCAGGTGTGAACTCAACATCGTTGTCCTTCAGACTCTGGTAGAACCTCCCCAGGAAGGTGACACACACTGGAAGGGAAGACGGGTGGAGTTACCTGTC
Organism: Numida meleagris; assembly: GCF_002078875.1. Lineage (NCBI taxonomy): Eukaryota > Metazoa > Chordata > Aves > Galliformes > Numididae > Numida > Numida meleagris. Next base: position 2,031,473 of record NC_034419.1, on the reverse strand, counting down.
ACTGCAAGAATCTCACGGCAGCTCTCAGAAGCAGGGGAACAGAATAAGGGATTTGCAGATCAGAACGTTCAGAAGCTGCGTTAGCAATCAGTGACTTTGCAGGTGTTGCAGCCCATGTGCCCCGATAGTTTTGGCGGGTTTCTGACAATCTGAAAAAGCAGATCCCTGGAACTGTCCGGTGACTTCTGCACGCTGGACTGAGTAAGCAGCAGGATTCAGCTGTGGGGGTGCAACACAGAACAGTGCTGAGGAAAAAATGGAAACCTGACATCCTATTCTTGCTGCTGTGGTAAGCCACTTGTCAGACTACAGGCTTCAAAACCAGTTCTGACTGAAAACCAACTCATCTAGGAAGACAATCAACTGCAAAATCAGTGATATCACATTACTAACGACAGTACACACTGGAGTCTGTAATGGGATTGTGTACAGTTGTTTCCAAGAGAAAAAGCTGTAACACGATCACGTGCTGTGCCCACTTGGCACATTTCTCTCCTCATTTCCCACAGACTTCTGCACCAGTTTCAAACAGGTTCAAAGAGGCTGAAAGATAATAAAACTTCCACAAGCATGCCAGCAGCAAAGAGGACAGAGCCAAGCCCTGCTAATGGGAAGGGCACGCACAGCTCGGTCCTTACACACCCCCCCCCCCCCCCCAAACCCTTCCAGTGTCTGGAAGTCAGGCAGCTTGTGCTCCAGAGGAAGCACAGCACAGGGAGGGAGGCAGCTACAGCATCCAGCGGGATCTGTGCAACAGCACTGCGAGCCCTGCAAGCTCACAGAGTCAGGTTTCACTTGCTGTGCTGCTCGCACAAGCGGCCTGCGAGCACCAGCACCACCCGCGCTGGAGATCTGTGCCCCACCAGTTCCTGCAGCAGGAGCTGGAGGTTCCCAGGTCTCCCGCCGGCCTGGCCCTCCAGGAAAGGTGCACGCTGTGCGTGTCCCAACGGAAAGGGGCCAGCAAGCCTCGTCGTGAACTTGTGTTCAACTCCCCACATGAGCGCGGAACGCAGGCAAAGGCAGGAAATCAACAGGGACCGCCCGAAGCCAACTGAAAACTGACTCCCGTCATTTGAAGCTGGCAGTAATTACAAGCCGGGCCGTTTAGGAAAACCTTTCTGTACGCATACAACGCCATCATTTACCTCACATCAGTTTGTCTCCAGTCACAGACACACACTGATGTCCACTGTGCGCTGTCTGGAAGTGAAAACCTTCGGAAAGAACAGAGACGCTGCAGGCAGTGCCCCCGGCGGCCGCGATACGGCTGCACGGAGCTCCGGGCCCGCGGCTGCGCTCCGTGCCCTCCTGCGAGCTGAGGAGCGGCCCCGCGGAACCCCCACAGCGCCCAGCTCCGCCTCGAGCCGCCCCGTCCCGCGCCGGGATCGCCTCCGTCCCAGCCCTTAGGAGCGCTGCGCTTCGCACTGCCGCCGCACACTGAGCTCTGCCAGTACGCGGCACCGCCGGGACGGGACGGGACGGGACGGGACGGGACAGCGCCTCGCAGCCGGAGCTCGGGCAGCGCGGGGCGGGGCAGCGCCGCCCGGCTCGGGATGGGTCTCGGGGAGCCGGCCTCGGGAGC
>NC_034419.1:1722378-1726012 GCF_002078875.1 Numida meleagris | reverse complement strand
TGCCGGGCCGGCCGCGGGTGGTGCCGCAGCGCGCCCGTGCGGCGGTGCCCGGAGCAGCGGCTGCAGCAGCGCACGGGGCGGGGGTCGGCGCGGGGCCACGCCGCGCTCCGGGGGCACCGGCGGGGCTGAGCCCGGCCCGCGGCGCCGCGTCCTTCCTCCGAGCGCGGATCAGTCGTACAGGGGCTGGCCGATAAGGCCCCCTGCTAATTTCACCTACGTTGAACTCTGACAAAGCCTTTCCAGCCCCGGCCCAGGCACCAAACAGCCTCCCTGTAAGGATGGCCACAGCTGAGGCAGAAGAAGCAAATACAAGCAAATACATTCCCTTCTTCCTTGTGGTTATTTTTCAGCTTGGGTCGATTGTCCGGGCACAAAGCATACCGCCATGCCAGGCAGAATCACAGCATCCTGGAATCATCAAGGCTGGCAAAGACCTCTAAGGTCACCAAGTCCCACCGTCCACCCACCCCCACCTGCCCACTGCCCACGTCCCTCAGCGCCACATCCCCACGGTTCTTGAACACCTCCAGGGACGGTGACTCCCCCAGCTCCCCAGGCAGCCTGTGCCAGTGCCCGCCCGCTCTTTCAGCAGAGACGTTCTTCCTAATATCCAGCGGGGACCTGCTCCGGGGCAACTTGATGCCGTTCCGTCTCATCCCATCACCATTTCCTGCGAGAAGAGGCTGACCCCCACCTCAGTACAACCTCCTTTTATAGGGAGCGATGAGGCCTCCCCTGAGCCTCCTCCGGATGGAAGGATCCCAGTTCCCCCAGCCGCTCCTCCTAGGACTGGCGGTGCCGGGGACAGCTTCCAGTCAGAAAGAAAATGTTATTTATTTATGGATGTTTGATTTTTGAAGTTAAAAACCACCACAGTATTGTTACACGCTAAGAGCCCACTGAGGCACTAAGTTCTTTCATCCTCACAAAAATCCCTAAAACTGCACATTAAATATTAATCCTGTTTTTACCAAAAGTACCCAACAGCGATGACACACAAAAAAACCACCCTTATTTTGAGAGGGAGTTTCGTAGCTCAGCTCGTCTGCCTTGCCCCACAGTAGGAGCGGAGTTTATCGGAGAAAATCCCAAACCACGAGGCCTCAACCTCACGCTGAGCAGTGGGGCAGCAGCCCCATTGCCCCGGGGCAGTGTGCCAGCTCGGAGTTCCAGCCAGCACACAGCTGGAGCTGCTGCTCCCAGGCATCACAGCTCCCCGCTCTGCACAGAGAGAGCTTTATGGCTCAAATACCGTTAATTTGCGTTAGTTTTGGCTGCCTCAACAGGTATTTTTCGTTGCCCTTTTCCTGCACTGCAGCAATTCAGTAACAGCGATATCAGGCATCAAAGCCAGTTCAGACTGCGCTCAACAAAACTGTGCTCTCATTGCTCAACAAAAATGAAGCGAAACATCTCCGTTTGCTGTCCCGTGGAGAGCTGGGAAATCTGGTGTCACCAAATCTCTGGGGATGGCATCCTTTGGGAGAATGACACCTACCCGAATGCTGCAGTCACCTGAGCTTATCTCAGACAAAAGGGGTTGGGCCGGGGCTGGCCCTCAAAAAGCGATGTCTCGAGGAAACCAGAATTGACTGCAATAAAGAAAATGCCATCAGCAACTGAAAATGCAGTGGCACGTTCCTCTGAAATGTGGCCTCCCCTGAGTGCCACGTAAGTCTTCCCCCAGATGCATTATACAGACGTCCCTGAGCAGAGAGTGCTCTGCGTTGACAGGCAGGAGTGGGGACAGAGCTGTAAGGCCGCAGCATCCTCCGTGCATTTCTCAAGAAGTTCTTCAGAAAGCGCTGCGTCTGTGCCCCGAAGGAAGGGGAGCTCTGCAGGGCGCTCTGGCGACGTGTGGGAGGAAACGCACGCCCCGGTGTGCTGAGCTCTGGGTTGGGCTGCGGTGTGTGCTGCGCTCTGAAACGCGGCGCGTGCACCGCTCCTTTGGCTCTGCTCCGGAGGCGTCCGCCTCAGACCCAGCAAAACAAAACAAAACAAACAGGAAAAAAAAAAGAAGGAAAAGAGAGGAAGTCATAATATGGTTTCTCTAAGTTACAAATCCCAGCCCTGAACCCCCTGCTGTCTCGAGGCCCCCGGTCTCCTACAACGCGCTGTGTCCTGACACCTGGGGGGCTCCTCAGCACCCCGTCCTCGCAGCGCTGCAGGGAGATGCAGGGGGTCCGAGAGCTGCGCTGACCGCCAGCCTCCGTGACACAGGCACTCGCTGGGGGTGTTTTGGGCCACAGGGGACCTGCAGAGGGACACATGGGCGCCGTGCGGGCAGGTTGGATGGGGCCCTGGGTCTAGTACCAGATCTGGAGGTTGGTGGCCCTGCCTGGGGCGGGGGGGCTGGAACTTGATGATCCTTGGGGTCCCTTCCAACCCAAGCCATTCTATGATTCTATGATTCCCATTTCAGCAGAGAGAAGAAAAACAAAGTGTTGTTGTTCTTGTTTTTTCCCCGTGGAAGTATCATAAATCAAAAGCATCATGAATCCTCCGATCTGTCGCCAGGAGATGGTGCTTCATTTTCTGCTGCAGTGGAGCACAATGAATCGATCTCTCACCGACGGAGATCCCGGTGCAGGGCTACGGCAGCGGCCGCCAGCCCCGGGAGCCGCAGCCCAGCGGGTGGTGGCTGTGGCGCTGCCGAGAGCCCGGGGACGGCCGCGCACCGCCGCCCGAGCGGGACCCGCGCCCAACGCGCGGCTCTTCCGCAGCACAACCCGCGCACTGTGGCCGGAGGACATCGCTAGGTGGAGCCCGATTCCACCGGTGGGATGCACGGCCGCCGGGTGCAGCCCCACGCGCACCGCCACGGGCTGTCACCTCCCCGCAGCCCGAAGCCTCCAAGCGCGCTGCGCTCCTGCAGCACGGCGCGAGGTTCTAAGCGAGGCCGCGTTAGGTACGAGGGGACGGGGCCGCTGGGGGCAGGAGGACGAAGATGGAGCCTATGTGATACAGTGCCGAAAAAGAGAGGCTTTGATAGGCCCAGAAGTGCGTGAGGTCTGTGCAGCACCCGGCTTTGCCTGGGCAATACCTGCAGACGCAGGCCGCTGCGTGTGCTTATTGATTTGTAGGTCGCTCCGAAAGTGATGCCTCCTATTTATTGCCATGGAAACTACAACAGACACAAAGAACACAACAACACTATTCAGGAGATCGAATTCTCGGCTACAAAGCGCGAGTTTTTCAGCACAGCCACCACGGTTAGCTGTGCATTTTCACCAGCGATGACCAACAGTCTGCATGTAACAACCTGCACCAGCGGAGGTGACCACTGTCACTGTCACCACTGCTGAACCGCACCGCCCACCGTGCTCCAGCAAAGTTCACCGCATGCCGATGAATGCCAGTGGGCGCCGTGTCTTTCCGCACGGAGGAATTCAGCCCCATCCCTCTGCTCCCTACACACTTCCATGTCACGACGCTACTTTGTCAAACTGCCCCTCTGCTGCCATCTGTCACGGGGCAACAAAACGTCACGGAACATTGGCGGAAAGGTTCGACCTCTACCGCCATCCGCCTCTGACGCCGCGGGCCGATTGAATGAAATAGGAGGCATTAATTTCGGAGCAGCCCCGGCTGAGCCGCACCGCGGGGAGCGCAGCGCTCGGCCCGGCCCGGGCGG